>NC_089538.1:16042812-16277812 GCF_963924715.1 Thunnus thynnus | reverse complement strand
GGGACTTCTCTCCAGAGTGCGACAATCCTATCGATGCCATTAGGTTTTGTAGCCATTTTTAAACAAACCAGGGTAGTCATTGTTTATGGGGTGTATATCAAGTTAACAATTAGTAAAGGGATTATAACAAGCTGTAATGACATGCCATGATGTTTTCATCATCAACCTTTGGGTTAACAGTCCAATGCACTAACCAATTTTTATACAACAGCTACTGATGATCATCCTCTCATTCATTCCACCAACCAGTGATACTTTGGCTACAGCTCTCTCTAACCCTGAACATGATGTTAGCTGGCTGTGTAAACACAAGACCCTACGTCCCTGGGTGGGCTCGAACCACCAACCTTTCGGTTAACAGCCGAACGCGCTAACCGATTGCGCCACAGAGACTGCTTTGTCCTGTCACAGAGGGGGCGTGGCTTCGATTTGCAATCCCCACCCACCTTCATCGCTGTTTACCTCTACCAGGGCAATACGGCAGAATTTAGAATCATGGCCTATTGAAGGAAAAGAGTTCTTTTAGAAATTTACAATGTTGCACAAAGTCAAGACGTGGTGAGATGTAGCACAACGAGCTAACCAAGTCCTGTAAATGGAATGGCGTTCGCCAGTCAAGTCTTTCACACAAGTAACAGTGACAATGTCATCACTTCCATTAGCCTTTATAACCATCTTAAAACAAACTACGGTAGCCTTTGTCTATGCAGCAAAGATGAAGTAAAAAATTGATAAATGGACTATAAGGCGCTACAACATAGTTGTAATGACATACAACAGTATTTTAACCATCAATCTTTGGGTTAGCAGACGAATGCGCGAATGAATTTGCATACAAGAACTACCGTTTCTGATGATTTTGCTCTCATTCATTCCCCCACACTGAGGCACCAGACTTCTTTAACCCTTACCACCTAACACCGTGTTAGCTGGTTATTTAAGCAGAAAAGTGAACGTCCCTGGGTGGGCTCGAACCACCAACCTTTCGGTTAACAGCCGAACGCGCTAACCGATTGCGCCACAGAGACTGCTTTGTCCTGTTTCAGAGGGGGCGTGGCTTCAATTTGCAATCCCCACCCACCTGCATGGCTGTTTACCTGTCGAAGGGCAATATCGCAGAAATTTCAATGGTGGTATATTGAAGGAAAAGAGTTCTGTGAGAAATTTACAATGTAGCACAAAGTCAAGAGGTTTCCATTTGTGATACAACCAGCCAAGAACGCATCGTAAACAGAATGGCGTTCCCCATTGGCGTCTGCCACACCAGGGACTTCTCTCCAGAGTGCGACAATCCTATCGATGCCATTAGGTTTTTTAGCCATTTTTAAACAAACCAGGGTAGTCATTGTTTATGGGGTGTATATCAAGTTAACAATTAGTAAAGGGATTATAACAAGCTGTAACGACATGCCATGATGTTTTCATCATCAACCTTTGGGTTAACAGTCCAATGCACTAACCAATTTTTATACAACAGCTACTGATGATCATCCTCTCATTCATTCCACCAACCTGTGATACTTTGGCTACAGCTCTCTCTAACCCTGAACATGATGTTAGCTGGCTGTGTAAACACAAGACCCTACGTCCCTGGGTGGGCTCGAACCACCAACCTTTCGGTTAACAGCCGAACGCGCTAACCGATTGCGCCACAAAGACTGCTTTGTCCTGTTTCAGAGGGGGCGTGGCTTCAATTTGCAATCCCCACCCACCTGCATGGCTGTTTACTTGTCGAAGGGCAATATCGCAGAAATTTCAATGGTGGTATATTGAAGGAAAAGAGTTCTGTGAGAAATTTACAATGTAGCACAAAGTCAAGAGGTTTCCATTTGTGATACAACCAGCCAAGAACGCATCGTAAACAGAATGGCGTTCCCCATTGGCGTCTGCCACACCAGGGACTTCTCTCCAGAGTGCGACAATCCTATCGATGCCATTAGGTTTTGTAGCCATTTTTAAACAAACCAGGGTAGTCATTGTTTATGGGGTGTATATCAAGTTAACAATTAGTAAAGGGATTATAACAAGCTGTAATGACATGCCATGATGTTTTCATCATCAACCTTTGGGTTAACAGTCCAATGCACTAACCAATTTTTATACAACAGCTACTGATGATCATCCTCTCATTCATTCCACCAACCAGTGATACTTTGGCTACAGCTCTCTCTAACCCTGAACATGATGTTAGCTGGCTGTGTAAACACAAGACCCTACGTCCCTGGGTGGGCTCGAACCACCAACCTTTCGGTTAACAGCCGAACGCGCTAACCGATTGCGCCACAGAGACTGCTTTGTCCTGTCACAGAGGGGGCGTGGCTTCGATTTGCAATCCCCACCCACCTTAATCGCTGTTTACCTCTACCAGGGCAATACGGCAGAATTTAGAATCATGGCCTATTGAAGGAAAAGAGTTCTTTTAGAAATTTACAATGTTGCACAAAGTCAAGACGTGGTGAGATGTAGCACAACGAGCTAACCAAGTCCTGTAAATGGAATGGCGTTCGCCAGTCAAGTCTTTCACACAAGTAACAGTGACAATGTCATCACTTCCATTAGCCTTTATAACCATCTTAAAACAAACTACGGTAGCCTTTGTCTATGCAGCAAAGATGAAGTAAAAAATTGATAAATGGACTATAAGGCGCTACAACATAGTTGTAATGACATACAACAGTATTTTAACCATCAGTCTTTGGGTTAGCAGACGAATGCGCGAATTAATTTGCATACAAGAACTACCGTTTCTGATGATTTTGCTCTCATTCATTCCCCCACACTGAGGCACCAGACTTCTTTAACCCTTACCACCTAACACCGTGTTAGCTGGTTATTTAAGCAGAAAAGTGAACGTCCCTGGGTGGGCTCGAACCACCAACCTTTCGGTTAACAGCCGAACGCGCTAACCGATTGCGCCACAGAGACTGCTTTGTCCTGTTTCAGAGGGGGCGTGGCTTCAATTTGCAATCCCCACCCACCTGCATGGCTGTTTACCTGTCGAAGGGCAATATCGCAGAAATTTCAATGGTGGTATATTGAAGGAAAAGAGTTCTGTGAGAAATTTACAATGTAGCACAAAGTCAAGAGGTTTCCATTTGTGATACAACCAGCCAAGAACGCATCGTAAACAGAATGGCGTTCCCCATTGGCGTCTGCCACACCAGGGACTTCTCTCCAGAGTGCGACAATCCTATCGATGCCATTAGGTTTTTTAGCCATTTTTAAACAAACCAGGGTAGTCATTGTTTATGGGGTGTATATCAAGTTAACAATTAGTAAAGGGATTATAACAAGCTGTAACGACATGCCATGATGTTTTCATCATCAACCTTTGGGTTAACAGTCCAATGCACTAACCAATTTTTATACAACAGCTACTGATGATCATCCTCTCATTCATTCCACCAACCTGTGATACTTTGGCTACAGCTCTCTCTAACCCTGAACATGATGTTAGCTGGCTGTGTAAACACAAGACCCTACGTCCCTGGGTGGGCTCGAACCACCAACCTTTCGGTTAACAGCCGAACGCGCTAACCGATTGCGCCACAGAGACTGCTTTGTCCTGTCACAGAGGGGGCGTGGCTTCGATTTGCAATCCCCACCCACCTGCATGGCTGTTTACTTGTCGAAGGGCAATATCGCAGAAATTTCAATGGTGGTATATTGAAGGAAAAGAGTTCTGTGAGAAATTTACAATGTAGCACAAAGTCAAGAGGTTTCCATTTGTGATACAACCAGCCAAGAACGCATCGTAAACAGAATGGCGTTCCCCATTGGCGTCTGCCACACCAGGGACTTCTCTCCAGAGTGCGACAATCCTATCGATGCCATTAGGTTTTGTAGCCATTTTTAAACAAACCAGGGTAGTCATTGTTTATGGGGTGTATATCAAGTTAACAATTAGTAAAGGGATTATAACAAGCTGTAATGACATGCCATGATGTTTTCATCATCAACCTTTGGGTTAACAGTCCAAAGCACTAACCAATTTTTATACAACAGCTACTGATGATCATCCTCTCATTCATTCCACCAACCAGTGATACTTTGGCTACAGCTCTCTCTAACCCTGAACATGATGTTAGCTGGCTGTGTAAACACAAGACCCTACGTCCCTGGGTGGGCTCGAACCACCAACCTTTCGGTTAACAGCCGAACGCGCTAACCGATTGCGCCACAGAGACTGCTTTGTCCTGTCACAGAGGGGGCGTGGCTTCGATTTGCAATCCCCACCCACCTTCATCGCTGTTTACCTCTACCAGGGCAATACGGCAGAATTTAGAATCATGGCCTATTGAAGGAAAAGAGTTCTTTTAGAAATTTACAATGTTGCACAAAGTCAAGACGTGGTGAGATGTAGCACAACGAGCTAACCAAGTCCTGTAAATGGAATGGCGTTCGCCAGTCAAGTCTTTCACACAAGTAACAGTGACAATGTCATCACTTCCATTAGCCTTTATAACCATCTTAAAACAAACTACGGTAGCCTTTGTCTATGCAGCAAAGATGAAGTAAAAAATTGATAAATGGACTATAAGGCGCTACAACATAGTTGTAATGACATACAACAGTATTTTAACCATCAGTCTTTGGGTTAGCAGACGAATGCGCGAATGAATTTGCATACAAGAACTACCGTTTCTGATGATTTTGCTCTCATTCATTCCCCCACACTGAGGCACCAGACTTCTTTAACCCTTACCACCTAACACCGTGTTAGCTGGTTATTTAAGCAGAAAAGTGAACGTCCCTGGGTGGGCTCGAACCACCAACCTTTCGGTTAACAGCCGAACGCGCTAACCGATTGCGCCACAGAGACTGCTTTGTCCTGTTTCAGAGGGGGCGTGGCTTCGATTTGCAATCCCCACCCACCTGCATGGCTGTTTACTTGTCGAAGGGCAATATCGCAGAAATTTCAATGGTGGTATATTGAAGGAAAAGAGTTCTGTGAGAAATTTACAATGTAGCACAAAGTCAAGAGGTTTCCATTTGTGATACAACCAGCCAAGAACGCATCGTAAACAGAATGGCGTTCCCCATTGGCGTCTGCCACACCAGGGACTTCTCTCCAGAGTGCGACAATCCTATCGATGCCATTAGGTTTTGTAGCCATTTTTAAACAAACCAGGGTAGTCATTGTTTATGGGGTGTATATCAAGTTAACAATTAGTAAAGGGATTATAACAAGCTGTAATGACATGCCATGATGTTTTCATCATCAACCTTTGGGTTAACAGTCCAATGCACTAACCAATTTTTATACAACAGCTACTGATGATCATCCTCTCATTCATTCCACCAACCTGTGATACTTTGGCTACAGCTCTCTCTAACCCTGAACATGATGTTAGCTGGCTGTGTAAACACAAGACCCTACGTCCCTGGGTGGGCTCGAACCACCAACCTTTCGGTTAACAGCCGAACGCGCTAACCGATTGCGCCACAGAGACTGCTTTGTCCTGTCACAGAGGGGGCGTGGCTTCGATTTGCAATCCCCACCCACCTTCATCGCTGTTTACCTCTACCAGGGCAATACGGCAGAATTTAGAATCATGGCCTATTGAAGGAAAAGAGTTCTTTTAGAAATTTACAATGTTGCACAAAGTCAAGACGTGGTGAGATGTAGCACAACGAGCTAACCAAGTCCTGTAAATGGAATGGCGTTCGCCAGTCAAGTCTTTCACACAAGTAACAGTGACAATGTCATCACTTCCATTAGCCTTTATAACCATCTTAAAACAAACTACGGTAGCCTTTGTCTATGCAGCAAAGATGAAGTAAAAAATTGATAAATGGACTATAAGGCGCTACAACATAGTTGTAATGACATACAACAGTATTTTAACCATCAATCTTTGGGTTAGCAGACGAATGCGCGAATGAATTTGCATACAAGAACTACCGTTTCTGATGATTTTGCTCTCATTCATTCCCCCACACTGAGGCACCAGACTTCTTTAACCCTTACCACCTAACACCGTGTTAGCTGGTTATTTAAGCAGAAAAGTGAACGTCCCTGGGTGGGCTCGAACCACCAACCTTTCGGTTAACAGCCGAACGCGCTAACCGATTGCGCCACAGAGACTGCTTTGTCCTGTTTCAGAGGGGGCGTGGCTTCGATTTGCAATCCCCACCCACCTGCATGGCTGTTTACTTGTCGAAGGGCAATATCGCAGAAATTTCAATGGTGGTATATTGAAGGAAAAGAGTTCTGTGAGAAATTTACAATGTAGCACAAAGTCAAGAGGTTTCCATTTGTGATACAACCAGCCAAGAACGCATCGTAAACAGAATGGCGTTCCCCATTGGCGTCTGCCACACCAGGGACTTCTCTCCAGAGTGCGACAATCCTATCGATGCCATTAGGTTTTGTAGCCATTTTTAAACAAACCAGGGTAGTCATTGTTTATGGGGTGTATATCAAGTTAACAATTAGTAAAGGGATTATAACAAGCTGTAATGACATGCCATGATGTTTTCATCATCAACCTTTGGGTTAACAGTCCAATGCACTAACCAATTTTTATACAACAGCTACTGATGATCATCCTCTCATTCATTCCACCAACCTGTGATACTTTGGCTACAGCTCTCTCTAACCCTGAACATGATGTTAGCTGGCTGTGTAAACACAAGACCCTACGTCCCTGGGTGGGCTCGAACCACCAACCTTTCGGTTAACAGCCGAACGCGCTAACCGATTGCGCCACAGAGACTGCTTTGTCCTGTCACAGAGGGGGCGTGGCTTCGATTTGCAATCCCCACCCACCTTCATCGCTGTTTACCTCTACCAGGGCAATACGGCAGAATTTAGAATCATGGCCTATTGAAGGAAAAGAGTTCTTTTAGAAATTTACAATGTTGCACAAAGTCAAGACGTGGTGAGATGTAGCACAACGAGCTAACCAAGTCCTGTAAATGGAATGGCGTTCGCCAGTCAAGTCTTTCACACAAGTAACAGTGACAATGTCATCACTTCCATTAGCCTTTATAACCATCTTAAAACAAACTACGGTAGCCTTTGTCTATGCAGCAAAGATGAAGTAAAAAATTGATAAATGGACTATAAGGCGCTACAACATAGTTGTAATGACATACAACAGTATTTTAACCATCAATCTTTGGGTTAGCAGACGAATGCGCGAATGAATTTGCATACAAGAACTACCGTTTCTGATGATTTTGCTCTCATTCATTCCCCCACACTGAGGCACCAGACTTCTTTAACCCTTACCACCTAACACCGTGTTAGCTGGTTATTTAAGCAGAAAAGTGGACGTCCCTGGGTGGGCTCAAACCACCAACCTTTCGGTTAACAGCCGAACGCGCTAACCGATTGCGCCACAGAGACTGCTTTGTCCTGTTTCAGAGGGGGCGTGGCTTCGATTTGCAATCCCCACCCACCTGCATGGCTGTTTACTTGTCGAAGGGCAATATCGCAGAAATTTCAATGGTGGTATATTGAAGGAAAAGAGTTCTGTGAGAAATTTACAATGTAGCACAAAGTCAAGAGGTTTCCATTTGTGATACAACCAGCCAAGAACGCATCGTAAACAGAATGGCGTTCCCCATTGGCGTCTGCCACACCAGGGACTTCTCTCCAGAGTGCGACAATCCTATCGATGCCATTAGGTTTTTTAGCCATTTTTAAACAAACCAGGGTAGTCATTGTTTATGGGGTGTATATCAAGTTAACAATTAGTAAAGGGATTATAACAAGCTGTAACGACATGCCATGATGTTTTCATCATCAACCTTTGGGTTAACAGTCCAATGCACTAACCAATTTTTATACAACAGCTACTGATGATCATCCTCTCATTCATTCCACCAACCTGTGATACTTTGGCTACAGCTCTCTCTAACCCTGAACATGATGTTAGCTGGCTGTGTAAACACAAGACCCTACGTCCCTGGGTGGGCTCGAACCACCAACCTTTCAGTTAACAGCCGAACGCGCTAACCGATTGCGCCACAGAGACTGCTTTGTCCTGTCACAGAGGGGGTGTGGCTTCGATTTGCAATCCCCACCCACCTTCATCGCTGTTTACCTCTACCAGGGCAATACGACAGAATTTAGAATCATGGCCTATTGAAGGAAAAGAGTTCTTTTAGAAATTTACAATGTTGCACAAAGTCAAGACGTGGTGAGATGTAGCACAACGAGCTAACCAAGTCCTGTAAATGGAATGGCGTTCGCCAGTCAAGTCTTTCACACAAGTAACAGTGACAATGTCATCACTTCCATTAGCCTTTATAACCATCTTAAAACAAACTACGGTAGCCTTTGTCTATGCAGCAAAGATGAAGTAAAAAATTGATAAATGGACTATAAGGCGCTACAACATAGTTGTAATGACATACAACAGTATTTTAACCATCAATCTTTGGGTTAGCAGACGAATGCGCGAATGAATTTGCATACAAGAACTACCCTTTCTGATGATTTTGCTCTCATTCATTCCCCCACACTGAGGCACCAGACTTCTTTAACCCTTACCACCTAACACCGTGTTAGCTGGTTATTTAAGCAGAAAAGTGGACGTCCCTGGGTGGGCTTGAACCACCAACCTTTCGGTTAACAGCCGAACGCGCTAACCGATTGCGCTACAGAGACTGCTTTGTCCTGTTTCAGAGGGGGCGTGGCTTCAATTTGCAATCCCCACCCACCTGCATGGCTGTTTACCTGTCGAAGGGCAATATCGCAGAAATTTCAATGGTGGTATATTGAAGGAAAAGAGTTCTGTGAGAAATTTACAATGTAGCACAAAGTCAAGAGGTTTCCATTTGTGATACAACCAGCCAAGAACGCATCATAAACAGAATGGCGTTCCCCATTGGCGTCTGCCACACCAGGGACTTCTCTCCAGAGTGCGACAATCCTATCGATGCCATTAGGTTTTTTAGCCATTTTTAAACAAACCAGGGTAGTCATTGTTTATGGTGTGTATATCAAGTTAACAATTAGTAAAGGGATTATAACAAGCTGTAACGACATGCCATGATGTTTTCATCATCAACCTTTGGGTTAACAGTCCAATGCACTAACCAATTTTTATACAACAGCTACTGATGATCATCCTCTCATTCATTCCACCAACCTGTGATACTTTGGCTACAGCTCTCTCTAACCCTGAACATGATGTTAGCTGGCTGTGTAAACACAAGACCCTACGTCCCTGGGTGGGCTCGAACCACCAACCTTTCGGTTAACAGCCGAACGCGCTAACCGATTGCGCCACAGAGACTGCTTTGTCCTGTCACAGAGGGGGCGTGGCTTCGATTTGCAATCCCCACCCACCTTCATCGCTGTTTACCTCTACCAGGGCAATACGGCAGAATTTAGAATCATGGCCTATTGAAGGAAAAGAGTTCTTTTAGAAATTTACAATGTTGCACAAAGTCAAGACGTGGTGAGATGTAGCACAATGAGCTAACCAAGTCCTGTAAATGGAATGGCGTTCGCCAGTCAAGTCTTTCACACAAGTAACAGTGACAATGTCATCACTTCCATTAGCCTTTATAACCATCTTAAAACAAACTACGGTAGCCTTTGTCTATGCAGCAAAGATGAAGTAAAAAATTGATAAATGGACTATAAGGCGCTACAACATAGTTGTAATGACATACAACAGTATTTTAACCATCAATCTTTGGGTTAGCAGACGAATGCGCGAATGAATTTGCATACAAGAACTACCGTTTCTGATGATTTTGCTCTCATTCATTCCCCCACACTGAGGCACCAGACTTCTTTAACCCTTACCACCTAACACCGCGTTAGCTGGTTATTTAAGCAGAAAAGTGGACGTCCCTGGGTGGGCTCGAACCACCAACCTTTCGGTTAACAGCCGAACGCGCTAACCGATTGCGCCACAGAGACTGCTTTGTCCTGTTTCAGAGGGGACGTGGCTTCGATTTGCAATCCCCACCCACCTGCATGGCTGTTTACTTGTCGAAGGGCAATATCGCAGAAATTTCAATGGTGGTATATTGAAGGAAAAGAGTTCTGTGAGAAATTTACAATGTAGCACAAAGTCAAGAGGTTTCCATTTGTGATACAACCAGCCAAGAACGCATCGTAAACAGAATGGCGTTCCCCATTGGCGTCTGCCACACCAGGGACTTCTCTCCAGAGTGCGACAATCCTATCGATGCCATTAGGTTTTGTAGCCATTTTTAAACAAACCAGGGTAGTCATTGTTTATGGGGTGTTTATCAAGTTAACAATTCGTAAAGGGATTATAACAAGCTGTAACGACATGCCATGATGTTTTCATCATCAACCTTTGGGTTAACAGTCCAATGCACTAACCAATTTTTATACAACAGCTACTGATGATCATCCTCTCATTCATTCCACCAACCTGTGATACTTTGGCTACAGCTCTCTCTAACCCTGAACATGATGTTAGCTGGCTGTGTAAACACAAGACCCTACGTCCCTGGGTGGGCTCGAACCACCAACCTTTCGGTTAACAGCCGAACGCGCTAACCGATTGCGCCACAGAGACTGCTTTGTCCTGTCACAGAGGGGGTGTGGCTTCGATTTGCAATCCCCACCCACCTTCATCGCTGTTTACCTCTACCAGGGCAATACGGCAGAATTTAGAATCATGGCCTATTGAAGGAAAAGAGTTCTTTTAGAAATTTACAATGTTGCACAAAGTCAAGACGTGGTGAGATGTAGCACAACGAGCTAACCGAGTCCTGTAAATGGAATGGCGTTCGCCAGTCAAGTCTTTCACACAAGTAACAGTGACAATGTCATCACTTCCATTAGCCTTTATAACCATCTTAAAACAAACTACGGTAGCCTTTGTCTATGCAGCAAAGATGAAGTAAAAAATTGATAAATGGACTATAAGGCGCTACAACATAGTTGTAATGACATACAACAGTATTTTAACCATCAATCTTTGGGTTAGCAGACGAATGCGCGAATGAATTTGCATACAAGAACTACCGTTTCTGATGATTTTGCTCTCATTCATTCCCCCACACTGAGGCACCAGACTTCTTTAACCCTTACCACCTAACACCGTGTTAGCTGGTTATTTAAGCAGAAAAGTGGACGTCCCTGGGTGGGCTCGAACCACCAACCTTTCGGTTAACAGCCGAACGCGCTAACCGATTGCGCCACAGAGACTGCTTTGTCCTGTTTCAGAGGGGGCGTGGCTTCGATTTGCAATCCCCACCCACCTGCATGGCTGTTTACTTGTCGAAGGGCAATATCGCAGAAATTTCAATGGTGGTATATTGAAGGAAAAGAGTTCTGTGAGAAATTTACAATGTAGCACAAAGTCAAGAGGTTTCCATTTGTGATACAACCAGCCAAGAACGCATCGTAAACAGAATGGCGTTCCCCATTGGCGTCTGCCACACCAGGGACTTCTCTCCAGAGTGCGACAATCCTATCGATGCCATTAGGTTTTGTAGCCATTTTTAAACAAACCAGGGTAGTCATTGTTTATGGGGTGTTTATCAAGTTAACAATTCGTAAAGGGATTATAACAAGCTGTAACGACATGCCATGATGTTTTCATCATCAACCTTTGGGTTAACAGTCCAATGCACTAACCAATTTTTATACAACAGCTACTGATGATCATCCTCTCATTCATTCCACCAACCTGTGATACTTTGGCTACAGCTCTCTCTAACCCTGAACATGATGTTAGCTGGCTGTGTAAACACAAGACCCTACGTCCCTGGGTGGGCTCGAACCACCAACCTTTCGGTTAACAGCCGAACGCGCTAACCGATTGCGCCACAGAGA
Organism: Thunnus thynnus; assembly: GCF_963924715.1. Lineage (NCBI taxonomy): Eukaryota > Metazoa > Chordata > Actinopteri > Scombriformes > Scombridae > Thunnus > Thunnus thynnus. Next base: position 16,266,030 of record NC_089538.1, on the reverse strand, counting down.
CTGCTTTGTCCTGTCACAGAGGGGGTGTGGCTTCGATTTGCAATCCCCACCCACCTTCATCGCTGTTTACCTCTACCAGGGCAATACGGCAGAATTTAGAATCATGGCCTATTGAAGGAAAAGAGTTCTTTTAGAAATTTACAATGTTGCACAAAGTCAAGACGTGGTGAGATGTAGCACAACGAGCTAACCGAGTCCTGTAAATGGAATGGCGTTCGCCAGTCAAGTCTTTCACACAAGTAACAGTGACAATGTCATCACTTCCATTAGCCTTTATAACCATCTTAAAACAAACTACGGTAGCCTTTGTCTATGCAGCAAAGATGAAGTAAAAAATTGATAAATGGACTATAAGGCGCTACAACATAGTTGTAATGACATACAACAGTATTTTAACCATCAATCTTTGGGTTAGCAGACGAATGCGCGAATGAATTTGCATACAAGAACTACCCTTTCTGATGATTTTGCTCTCATTCATTCCCCCACACTGAGGCACCAGACTTCTTTAACCCTTACCACCTAACACCGTGTTAGCTGGTTATTTAAGCAGAAAAGTGGACGTCCCTGGGTGGGCTCGAACCACCAACCTTTCGGTTAACAGCCGAACGCGCTAACCGATTGCGCCACAGAGACTGCTTTGTCCTGTTTCAGAGGGGGCGTGGCTTCGATTTGCAATCCCCACCCACCTGCATGGCTGTTTACCTGTCGAAGGGCAATATCGCAGAAATTTCAATGGTGGTATATTGAAGGAAAAGAGTTCTGTGAGAAATTTACAATGTAGCACAAAGTCAAGAGGTTTCCATTTGTGATACAACCAGCCAAGAACGCATCGTAAACAGAATGGCGTTCCCCATTGGCGTCTGCCACACCAGGGACTTCTCTCCAGAGTGCGACAATCCTATCGATGCCATTAGGTTTTGTAGCCATTTTTAAACAAACCAGGGTAGTCATTGTTTATGGGGTGTTTATCAAGTTAACAATTCGTAAAGGGATTATAACAAGCTGTAACGACATGCCATGATGTTTTCATCATCAACCTTTGGGTTAACAGTCCAATGCACTAACCAATTTTTATACAACAGCTACTGATGATCATCCTCTCATTCATTCCACCAACCTGTGATACTTTGGCTACAGCTCTCTCTAACCCTGAACATGATGTTAGCTGGCTGTGTAAACACAAGACCCTACGTCCCTGGGTGGGCTCGAACCACCAACCTTTCGGTTAACAGCCGAACGCGCTAACCGATTGCGCCACAGAGACTGCTTTGTCCTGTCACAGAGGGGGTGTGGCTTCGATTTGCAATCCCCACCCACCTTCATCGCTGTTTACCTCTACCAGGGCAATACGGCAGAATTTAGAATCATGGCCTATTGAAGGAAAAGAGTTCTTTTAGAAATTTACAATGTTGCACAAAGTCAAGACGTGGTGAGATGTAGCACAACGAGCTAACCGAGTCCTGTAAATGGAATGGCGTTCGCCAGTCAAGTCTTTCACACAAGTAACAGTGACAATGTCATCACTTCCATTAGCCTTTATAACCATCTTAAAACAAACTACGGTAGCCTTTGTCTATGCAGCAAAGATGAAGTAAAAAATTGATAAATGGACTATAAGGCGCTACAACATAGTTGTAATGACATACAACAGTATTTTAACCATCAATCTTTGGGTTAGCAGACGAATGCGCGAATGAATTTGCATACAAGAACTACCGTTTCTGATGATTTTGCTCTCATTCATTCCCCCACACTGAGGCACCAGACTTCTTTAACCCTTACCACCTAACACCGTGTTAGCTGGTTATTTAAGCAGAAAAGTGGACGTCCCTGGGTGGGCTCGAACCACCAACCTTTCGGTTAACAGCCGAACGCGCTAACCGATTGCGCCACAGAGACTGCTTTGTCCTGTTTCAGAGGGGGCGTGGCTTCGATTTGCAATCCCCACCCACCTGCATGGCTGTTTACTTGTCGAAGGGCAATATCGCAGAAATTTCAATGGTGGTATATTGAAGGAAAAGAGTTCTGTGAGAAATTTACAATGTAGCACAAAGTCAAGAGGTTTCCATTTGTGATACAACCAGCCAAGAACGCATCGTAAACAGAATGGCGTTCCCCATTGGCGTCTGCCACACCAGGGACTTCTCTCCAGAGTGCGACAATCCTATCGATGCCATTAGGTTTTGTAGCCATTTTTAAACAAACCAGGGTAGTCATTGTTTATGGGGTGTTTATCAAGTTAACAATTCGTAAAGGGATTATAACAAGCTGTAACAACATGCCATGATGTTTTCATCATCAACCTTTGGGTTAACAGTCCAATGCACTAACCAATTTTTATACAACAGCTACTGATGATCATCCTCTCATTCATTCCATCAACCTGTGATACTATAACAAGCTGTAACGACATGCCATGATGTTTTCATCATCAACAACACTTCAAGTCATAATCTATACTTAATCCATTGGGTGATAGGGTTCTCAGACAGTGGATCCATTAGTGTTCCCTTCTGGAAAGTAAAACATCCAATAATTGTATGTTTCGGGACAGAGTGAACTCAGTAGCCACATTTCTCTGTTCTCTATTTCTCTATTTATCATCTTCAGATTAGGCTAACCCATTGTTGCTAACTTTGGAGCTAAACACCTTCACTTTACCAGCACATGAGGAAATAACAGACGTGACTTTTCTTGGTCTTGAGAAGCTGCAGCATTTCTTAACTGTTACACTGTAGTCTGTACTGTACATTTACTGCCAGACTGACAACTTACTGCTAACCTTTTCCTCTGCTCTGCTCGCATTCACCGTCACTTTTCTGCCGCTTGCTCTTTCCCACTTGCTACGCACATATATTACGCAATGCCCTATTTCTTAACGGAAATACGCTACCAAGAGTAAAGACACAAAAGTTTACTCTCATAACGGAACAGCGCTGCACAGAGGCTCCCAAAAGCAATTGATTTCCATATTAATGGATATTTGGCGTTATTTTTGGCATTAAAAATTGTTTTTGTCCTGGTGGGGGTTCTTGTTGTTATAATTATAAGAAATACTGATTCAGTACGTTCAGTAAACGCTCAGTAAACGTTGAGTACAGTTAAACCTAGCAGTCTCCATTAGGTTCAGTGAGTTCAAACTTGTGAAAACAATTGGGGTGTTTTGAACATCCCCTTTTTCACAGGTAATTTGTTAGTCTGTCCCTCACGCTGCAGGAAATAAAGGATTAATCCTGGAAAGCTATTGGTGTAGCACTTTTCTCCTTATGAAAGTAACACGGCAATTATTCGACCAATGAGAATTTGGTCGGACAAGAGCATATCGGCCAACTAATTGACTAGTCAACCAGGAGACTACAGCCCTACACACTTCAACACCAATTCATTAGTTTGCCTTGAGAGGACAGACCGCGGGATATTGTGGATGGCTTCGAGGAAAGATTGGGGTTCCCCCAATGCCGGGAAGCAGTAGATGGCTCTTATATCCACATCACTTCCACCCTCCAGCAACGAAAAGGAAGTCATTCCATCATGTTGCTGCACAAGCTGTTGTGGATCACCTCTGTCGGTGAGTAACACACAAACGCACACACACACACACACACACATATCTCCCTGATGGTTAATATACAGTACATCTTTTGAAGTATATTGTGTTTGTAATATGTCAAATTATGTATAAATGGTTATGTATTTCTGTTATGTTAGACTGTTCGTAGCCTTTTTGCCTGACTAATTGGAGTCAAACTGTCTGTTTCCTTTTTCTTTCCACCAACAGATTCACTAACATCAGCGTTGGATGGGCTGGCAGTGTGCACAATGCAAGAGTGCTATGAAACTCCATACTCTTCAATCTAGCGGAGAGTGACAACCTTTTCCCACCGGTGAGGTATAATCTTGTAATGTTCTACAGATGGCCTGCTCATTCATTTGTACTTGTCCTATGCATTTACTGTAGGGAAATCTAATTATTAACTCAAAGGGTGATTGTTTTTTTCTTTTTCCATTTAGGACACTCAAGGAATTGGAGGTGTAGAGGTGCCCAGCATGCTCTTGGGAGACCCATACCCTCTCTTGAGCTGGCTCATGAAGGGATACCGTGACAATGGACATCCTACCAGAGAGCACAGGCATCTCAGTTACAGACTGAGTCGTGCATGCATGAATGTGGAATGTGCTTTTGGAAGGCTTAAAGGGAGATGGCGGTGTTTGTTGAGGAAGATAGATGTCAGTATCTAGAGGGTCCCTACCATTGTAACCAGCTGCTGTGTCTTGCACATCACAAGGAGATGACTTTTTGGAGGAATGGAAGGAGGAAGTGGATGAGCCAGCAGAACTGAGGGAACCAGACATTCGTCAAGTCAACAAGTCGTCTCAAACTTACTCCTCTTCTGTCTGGTTTGGCCACTGCTTGAAGAAGACGGTGGCTTAGTTGATGAAGATGATGAGGAGTAGGAAGAGGAGGAGGATTTGGACAATGATGAAGTAGCAGCACCACCTGGTCCAGTAGTGGCTACAAACACAAACACGTAAAAATAAGACATTACAGCCAGCTCTCATTGGGTGAAAAAAGGCAATGCAGCAGTGCCAAGTTTCTGAACTAGCTGCTAACGTAAATGGTTCTTTAGCTTGAGAAGAATAACCACAAACACCAACACATACTAACATTAACCACACTACACTCCTTCTCAGCTCCTTCTTAATGATTCTCGTGTCCACCAGGAGATCAGTAAACACCCTGCTGCCTGAGCTGCTCTCTCTTTGCCTGCTAGAACAGAGGTACGGCCCTCCTCCTCCTCAGTGTGTGCAGTGAGTGATTAAACACACCAGTGCTCACTTACTCATCAGGACCTGGTGATGAAAGACCATGTCAAATGTACAGACATTGCCAGTGGGTCAGTTTTCAGCATTTATTTAAATTGCAAATAAATTCTTGATTTGTTCTGTTGTATACTTCATTATTTTTAATTTTTATTGTTACTCCCCTCATCCCCTGGATTTTCTTGGGGACATATTTGGGGGCTATTTGGGATATAGAAAGAGGAGATTAGTAAATGGATTTAATGAACAGACCAGTGTTTTTTCTTAGTGTTTTTTGTGTTAATTTTATCTCCAGTGGCTATTGCCTGAGTATTGGTGTCTGGATATCAATTGCCTCAACTAAGCATTTAAATAGCTTCCTTCCAGATAGACAGGTGAGTGTCCAGCTGGGCTGTATCAGCTGATCTGAAAACATTTAATGAAAAGGTGAAACACTGGCTGAAACAAAACCAAACCTGTGATCATTGATCTATATAATACATCATTGCCATAAATTAGGGAACATACGTATGCGCACACATATGCAACACATGTAAATTGATTATGTGATGTAAATACCGTTGTTATTGAGAATGTCACTATTTACTATGAGCTTTATTTATTTAATGTATTTCTGGTAGTGATATGTTATGAATATTTTAAGTAGAAAAGCCTAACCAGGGACAGGGGTCGCAAATTAGCCTTAGTAAGAAATCCTATATGCAATACATCTGTTTCATGTTATTTTAACCCGTTACAATGTTTTTTTGCATCGTCCCTGACAAATAAACTAAAAAAAAAAAAAAAAAAAAAAAAGATAGGTAGTTGTTTGAGTTAGGCAGGATCTGGGGAAGTTGTTTCGTGTGGCATTGTGCAACATTATATATGTTAGATAAAAGCACAAACTGGAACATCTGAGTGAAACTAAACTTCAAACCACAGTGATTCCATTACAAGGTAAAAACGCGGTGCATTCTCTGCTGTAAAGCCACGGTGGAAGCGCATATGATCACAGTATGATGCGGTTAAAGCTGGTCGTGTGGAAAATGCTGCAAGGTAAGCTCCTATTGTTAGCTTCTCTAGTTAACTAATTAACTCTCTTTAGTAGCAACCTACTTACAAGGCCAAGTGGTATTATAAAATTCGCTAAGTACATTACCCGAGATACAAACTTAAAGGTTAGTCCTAGTTCAAATGAATATGAAGTAGCTAGTGAGCTAGCTAATGCTGATAAGTACTGATAAGTATACTTGGTATCAGAAAGCCTTAGGTCAAAGATTGAGGATAAACTTTGCCGTCGTATATGCATCCAAATGTGTGTGTTCAGTCCATGGTAAAGGGTTAGGGTTCATTTTCAGGGTTCAGTTCAATATTTTTAGATCCTATTTTCTAAATTTTAATCATAGTAGCCCGGCTAGCTCAGTCGGTAGAGCATGAGACTCTTAATCTCAGGGTCGTGGGTTCGAGCCCCACGTTGGGCGCTCTCCTTTTCAACAGAGCAGCAAGGATTCATTATTGTTTTTCTGTGGACTGTCGTATAATCACGTATAATCATTCTGGGCTACCTGGTGTGGTAATTCTGACGATAGTTAAAAACATGAAATAGAGATTCGTGAATTTATGTATATAATAGAGCTAGATTGTTGTAAAGTTAGAACAAAACTTTTAAATTTACAAAAAAATACACTCTGTTCGACCATTTTCAAGATATGCCGACTGAAATACACATCATATCTGTATACCCCACCAACAAGGTGGGTGGCTGTAGTGAATCACTTCATTGTTCGCCAGCACCTCTGAGGCTGTGGTTCCCTGCTGGAAAACAGTGGATTGCTCCCTCAGGGTTTGGAGTGATTTGCCACGTCAATTGAGGGACTGTTATGATGAAGACAATTGACCGACACAGTGAGAAGAAGCAAAGCCACAGATGGGTTTCTGAACAGACTGAAGATGCAGTGGGATTTAATTAAAGAAAGACACCCAATGTGGGGCTCAAAACCACAATCTTGAGATTAAGAGTCTCATGCCCTACAGACTGAGTCAGCTGGGATGTGCGGCACCCCTCCCCCCACATCACCATCTGTCATTGAAACAAGTCTGCAGACCTTTCCCATGAGTTTTAGCCCATCCCCCACTGCTGCACAACTACGAAACGTATGAACAGTTCTGAATGCAGCGACCTTGTCTCTGTGGCGCAATCGGTTAGCGCGTTCGGCTGTTAACCGAAAGGTTGGTGGTTCGAGCCCACCCAGGGACGAGAAGTTTTTCATAACTAGTATACATTAATATTAAAAACGCTATGTACTTCACTTAGGTTGTGTATCTTTTTTGGCTAATAAAACATGCTTTCATTTGGCAAAAATGAAACCGTTTTACTGAAATCTAAAAGAAGGAAACCAAACCTGCTTTGTGTTTCTGCCTAAAAGACAATATCAGTGCCAGTTGCTCAAGCTGACATGTCAGCCCATGTTACTGTAAATTATGTATTTTAAAGAACATCCCAAGCTTGGATGAGAAATAGTTCAATCTGTTGACAAATCAGATTTTTTAGCCAATATTAAATAGCATTTCCTGTTCTCTTCCTGCCCGTCTTTCCCCTCCCCCATTCCCCCTATTGTTTACACAGTGAGTGCTTCAGCGGTTTGTCAGCTATCAGGTTTTAGATTGAGGTGGTAAAAAAAACAAAACAAAAACAAAAAAAAAACAAGTCGTCCCTGGGTGGGCTCGAACCACCAACCTTTCGGTTAACAGCCGAACGCGCTAACCGATTGCGCCACAGAGACCACATGACAGAGAACAATAATAGTACGGTTTATAATATCAATGTTCTGTATGAAGATTCAATCAGAATTATAATTATAATCAGTGTGTTTACATGCACTTTACTTTGTGTACCTACCAGAGTAAGATAACCAGATTGGAAAGTATGGTTTGGTGTAATTTATGGTTTTGTGCAGTCTTCAGTCCCTGTCTTTCACTCCTCTGCTCTCTTTATCTGTTCCTGTGTTTGCCTGAGGGTTGTGTTGAGCTCCTCCCGCTCAACACAGAGCAGAGGGCAGAGGTCACAGTGAGAGAGAATGAAACCATGTGAAGTGAAAAATACAGTACCAGTCAAAAGTTTGGAAACACCTTTACATTCATTAGAATAAGAAAGTGTGCCCTAAGTTTTGACTGGTACTGTACATCTTGATTAAGAATTGCATTGTATGTGGTAGTAAAAACACACTTAATTTAACACATTTAAATATTAAATTGAAGAGAATGGAATGAAATGTACAAAATATTGACAAAGGAATGTGCAAATGTTCATAGTGAAACTGTTCTTGCGGTGTGAGGTCTTGATAGACCTCTGAGGTCTTTCCAGACAGAAGCAGAGTCATTAGTTGAGAACTGTTGTTGGAGTTTCTCACAGTACAATCTTTAAATGCCTTGCAAAACTTGTATTTCACCTCTTTAAACATATCCCTGTCCCCACTCCTGAACTTTCCAACCTTTGCCATCTGAACCTGTGAACCAGGGTTTGTCATTGTTGTAACTCACCCTGGTGTGTGATGGTATACAGCTGTCCTCACAGATAATGATGTAGGATGTCACACAGATTGACCATAACATGGTAAGAGTGACCAAGTGCAGCACAGGGGCAGCGTGGTAGACACCACTTATAGTAGTGTAACACTGATCCAAAGTCAACTGAACCTGGACAGCTTCTTCTCAGCAGAGGAGGGAGTCCTCTTATAGTGGGAGAACAATCTCAGCTGCTTCTCAGGAGGAGACTCTGAAACATCCCCTTCCCCTGGTCGTGTTGATGCCGCTTGCTCTTCACCCTCTGCCTTTATATACTCTGAAATGAGAGGGGGCAGGAGAGACTCATTACAAATGTGTTATTGGCTTGGCCTATATGACACTCAATGATATAAACATCACAACAATCAAATAGTTAATCACTTAACCAATGTTAATCAAAATGTTGCGTCCAGCATGGATGCCATGAAGTAGGCATTGGTGAAAGGAAATGTGGTGAGGCCTCTTCCTTCAGATAGGTCACATCCTGGTATCTACAATGCATGAAGATCTCTGTAAACCTTGTTTTCAACAAGCTCTTCAGAGCTCTCACCAGGGGCCCGCAGTATCTGGCTTTTCGTCTTATTTCCAGCAGGTGACAGCGCTGAGTGAGGATACAGGGCACAATCACACTGATAGTGACAGTTTTCTTACCCTGTGTTAGGTTGGTAGAATGGATCAAGAGCTTTGATCAGTTCTTCAAGCTGAGCATACTCTCGCAGGGATAAGATAACGCTTCTGTGCCCCTCTGATTCCAACACACTGGATAGCTTTTGCATGTCTACACATGCACAGAAGCCTTCACCTGTTCCAGAATGGAATTCCATTGTGTGGCATTCACTATTGGAATTGTTGCATCACCAAAGCACGCTTCAAAGCAGTCTTTAAATGAGGTGCTACTGGGGAGGAGGTTGGCTGCACGGGATAACTTTGCTAGGGTGCTTGACAGCCCACTGCTGTTTTTCAGACCATCTTTTATGACCAACTGCAGTGAATATGTGAAGCATGGCAGGCTCTGCATCTTAAGTTCTTATCCAAAGTGGCATTGACTGCCTGTCAAAAAAACTAACAAAATCAAAAAAAGTCTTTATCAATTAAAAAGTTGAGTCCTCGTCTCCAACTTCAGATTCCGAATGCAGTCAATGCTTGAGTCTGAATCCAAGTCCGAGTCATCAGTGCTCGAGTCCAAGTCGAGTCACGAGTCCTGAAAGTCAGGACTCGAGTTGGACTTGAGACTGAGTCCTGGACTCAAGTACTACAATACTGGCATGAATTTCATTTCATTTGTCACTGTTAGCTAGCTGGCTAATTTTCAGTCCTTTGGCGAGAGGCTTTGTAACCTATAAAATGATAAAATTCACAGAATGGAGACAATGAGACGCCATAAACACAGCAACAGCAACAAAACAAGAATTCTCAAGACAGAACACAAGATATGCAGGGCAACAGGAAACAGCAAACACTGGGTATTAGTATAATGGTATACAATTTGACAGAACCACAAAAGGACCATTAAGTTGAATCAATACATCTCTATAACAGTTTGAAGAAGATACTCACATTATAACCTTCAAGGTAGGCTTTATTGCAGGGCTGTTATATTTGACTGCATCAAGTATAGTTTTGGTGAACTTAATAAACTGTGTACATATAGAGATCAATGGAAAAAATACACATATATTGTTCTCTCTGCCATACTATATAGCTTTACTCATTAGTTGTGTAAACAGGAAAAAGTAGGTGGGTATAGAGTTCAGATCCAAACCACACCCCCTTTCAAAAGGGGCGTAATAGTCTCTGTGGCGCAATCGGTTAGCGCGTTCGGCTGTTAACCGAAAGGTTGGTGGTTCGAGCCCACCCAGGGACGAAGGTTTTTCAGGGACAAGCTAGAAACTAGAATATGGAAACTATTGAGTCAACTCCCAGCACCTCAGCTCACATAACTAGAGATTATGCCTCTTCAAAAAAACACAAAACAATGTGTACAACAAAATTATACTTCGTTATAACACATTTAGTAATAGTTTAGTTCACATAAATACTAAATTTAGCATTTACCATGATTCAAATTTCTGCGACATTGCCCTTCTTCAGGTAGAGCACTGCAGGTAGGTGGGGATTGCAAATCGAAGCCACACCCCCTCTGTGACAGGACAGAGCAGTCTCTGTGGCGCAATCGGTTAGCGCGTTCGGCTGTTAACCGAAAGGTTGGTGGTTCAAGCCCACCCAGGGACGTAGAGTTTTGACAGTAAATAACCATGTAGTATGATATTAGATGGTAAGGGTAGAGAAATCTGGTGCGACAGTGTGGGGGAATGAATGAGAGCAAAATCATCAGAAGGATAGTTCTTGTATGCAGATTCGTTAGCGCCTTCGTCTGTTAACTGAAAGGTGTTGATGGTTAAAATATTGTTGTATGTCATTACAACTATATGATAGTGTGTTATAATCCAATTATCAATTTTTTGCTTCATCTTCGCTGTGTTGACAGTGGCTACTGTAGTTTGTTTTGACATGGTAACAAAGACTAATTGCAGCGATACTTCTTTAGCTTGTTGTGCTACATATCACAACCTCTGACAAAACGCAGTCTCTGTGGTGCAATCGGCTAGCGTGTTTGGCTGTTAACACAAAAGGTTTGTGTTTCGAGCTCACCCAGGGACTTGGGAACTTGTGTTTACATAACCAGCTAACATCATGTTAAGGTTTAGAGAAAACTGTAGCTATGGTGGAATAAATGAGAGGATAATCATCAGTAGCTGTTGTATGAAAATACATTACTGCATAGACTGTTTACGGAAAGGTTGATGATTATAATGTCATGGCATGTCCTTCCAGGTCATATAGCTTGTTATAATCCATTTATTACTTGTTGACTTCATATTCACTCCATAGACAATGGCTACCATGGATTGTTTAAGAATGGCTACAAGGACTAATCGCATCGATAAGATTGTCACAGTCAGTAGAGAAGTTCATAATATGACAGACACCAATCTGGAACGCGATTCTCTTAACAATGGCATGTCCTTCCAGCTGCGTTATAATCCATTTATTTATTGTTTACTTTATATTCACTCCGTAGACAGTGGCTACCGTGGTTTGTGTAAAAATGACTACAAGGACTAATCGATGAGATGGTCACAGTCAGAAGAGAAGTCCATCGTATGGCAGACGCCAATGGAGAACGCATCTGTTTACGATGCGTTCTTGGCTGGTTGTATAACAAATCAAAACCTCTTGACTTTGTGCTACATTGTAAATTTCTCACAGAACTCTTTTCCTTCAATATACCACCATTGAAATTTCTGCGATATTTCCCTTCTACAAATAAACAGCGATGCAGGTGGGTGGGGATTGCAAATTGAAGCCACGCCCCCTCTGTAACAGGCCGAAGCAGTCTCTGTGGCGCAATCGGTTAGCGCGTTCGGCTGTTAACCGAAAGGTTGGTGGTTCGAGCCCACCCAGGGACGTTCACTTTTCTGCTTAAATAACCAGCTAACACGGTGTTAGGTGGTAAGGGTTAAAGAAGTCTGGTGCCTCAGTGTGGGGGAATGAATGAGAGCAAAATCATCAGAAACGATACTTCTTGTATGCAAAGTTGATGGCTAAAGTATTGTTGTATGTCATTACAACTATATTATAGCGCGTTATAATCCGTTTATCAAGTTTTTTCTTCATCTTCGCTGCGTAGACAATGTCTACCGTAATTTGTTTTTAAAATGGTTACAAAGACTAATCGCAACGATAACAATGTCACTCTCAGGAGAGAAGTTACCTGTATGGAAGACGTGACCTGGGAATACCGATCCATTTACGGTACTTCGTTAGCTTGTTGTGCTGCATATCACAACTTCTGACACAGAGTCTCTGTGGCACAATTGGTTAGCGCGTTCGGCTGTTAACCAAAAGGTTGGTGGTGGGAAAATCATCACTAGCTGCTGTATGAAAATTAATTAGCGCGTTTGAGCCTTTACCGAAAGGCTTACATTTAAAATGTCATGGCATGTTCTTACAGGTATATTATAGTGTGTTATAATCCATTTATTATTTGTTTACTTTATGTAAATGCTAAGTTTAAAGGACAAAGCTGGCGATTTCCTATTTGTCTCGTTCAGTCGCTTTGTTAAGCGTCTCACGGTAAATTAACAACACTGTGAGAAGTAGCTAGAGCAGCCTAGCCTTTTCAAGCTATGCAGTTTTAAAGTAGAGATAAATCATATAAAATCTCATCCGCCCGAATACTCAGCCTCCACTTTATGCCTATATAATACTTCATGAATCGTTTGTCTTTTAATTGCTCGTGTGGTTATTTTTTTATTTATGTAACTGTCATGCATTTCATAGAAACTTTTGTTTAGAGGAAATTTCAGTTTTTCATAAACCCTGGTCTTAATTTTAGGACATATTATGTATATCTTATTGGCAATGACTTTCACCACAGAAATGTTGAGTCACTACTAGCATTTAGTAGCTCCTGTGAACACAAAGCATGTATGCACATACTGTATAAATAAGTTAAACATGCATATGGGTTAGAAACTTAAGGGAAAACCATTGAATATCATTCATTGAAAAGATATTCACTCATTTAATATTCGGTCCAAAATCTCATACTTGAGGTGCTCAATTGGGTTGAGGTCTGGTGACCAAAAAGGCTATAGCACATAATTCACATAATACTGAAACTATTCAGTGAATTTCATATGCCTTGCATATGTTTCTCCATTGATTTTATTCATACAAGTTTTTCTAATCATTTATTCAGTTTTTTTCTTAAATATGCCACCCATATCTTATTGACAACTAGAACCTCAATAATTCTCATGTCCTTGTAGATCACTATATTGGCCCAAATATCAATTTATTTTTCTGGAAATAAAAAAAAGACAAATTTGGGGTTATACTAAATTTAAAGACTTAATTACAGATTCAGCATCACCAGATATTCATTTTGAATGGAGAGAGTAGCGTATCCTAGAAGTGTTATGTAAGCTCATTTTAACCTATGGGAGTTTCTGTTGACCAGTTGAAGGTGTCTCCGTCTTTACTGCAGAAACAGACCAGAGAGTGAATCACTTGTCTAGAAGACAAGAATTATTGGTGTCATTGAACCAGTGACATGATAAGGAGCTCAAAAAGACACAAAAATGATAACTGCCAGAGAAAATTTTCTTACTTTCCACACAGAGCCAAAATGGTGATTAAATTAATTTGAAAGTAAAACTCAAAAGTTTGTTTTTGAATAGGTTTGACATTGATCAGGTCCTGGGTCCTAATTATCTCCATTTCAGAACTACTATACATTTAATTAACAGCATAATGAACAGCCTGTTGTATCTTATTCAGTGATTTATTCAGCATGATTGTCATGAGTATTGGACTTTATAAAACATGATAAATGTTGCCGCTACATAATAGACTGTAGATACAGGTCAACATGCAACAAGGCACCAAACGCTATTTTAAAAAAAAGAAAGAAAAACTATATTTTTTCAGACTTGATTTCCAACACTACTCATCACATTTTACATCACTGAGTACAGCATTCAAATATAAATGAAGGGGGGAGAAGATCTTCTAATTTACTTTAAGTTTAAATATTTCTGGTCTAGTAATGATTTGTAACTGATCTGATATATTAAGAGGCCCTCTGGTGTACTCAACTGTTAAAAGAAAATAATGGTTACATGTGGCAGGTATAATAACAGACAACAGTCCTAAAATATTTAGCATATATACATTATTTTTGACATGATGGTGAACTGTGAAATGTAGTGCTTGCATGTGTGTGTACATGCGTGCAGATAGACAATATGCTTCTCAAACACAGGGTCAATTTTTAATTAGCAATACACGCTGGCTATGATTTTGACATTGCCTGGCTATCACCCTATACTGCACGACTCTTAAAAATCAGCACACTATTTGCAGTCTCTTCTCCTCACCTAACAACAATACAGTGATCTATAGTCGATACTGACTTTTCCAAGCACGAACCATCATAATTCTGACCTCAGGCCTCAAATGACAAAACATCTGAAACTGTAGACCGTTTAATTCAATGTTTGTAACCCATCAAATGGAGCACTGCATGGTGGGAGTGCAGATGAGTGGCGGCTGCAGGAGAGTTTGGAGGTCGTCGATTTCAAGTCTGATGGCTCAGGGTCCTAGCTCTGATTTTCTCTCAAATCCTGTCCCTGCTCCTTGTCCGTGGCTCCAGTTTGAGACGATGTGGTCTGATCCTTGTGTGAAGTGTTCAGGGCCAGCTGCATGGCCCAGACGCTTAGAGGCCTCATGTAGGCCAGAGAGCGATAGATACCCTTCTCACAGTAGGCTTCAGGGGTCTGGAAGGCCATGCCCAACCTCTCCCACACAGTCCGGTAGCAACCCTCTGCTGTGCGCATTCCTTCCTCCCGCATACCCTGAGAAGGAAGACAGCCACAGTAAACACTACCAGTCATACAAACATACACTTGTTATCAGCTATCAAGTTACTTTCAAACGTTTTAAATAGAAACATGGGTGTTAACTTAAAAAGAACGGTAGGAGTAGACATGTTGGGAAATAGACTTATTTGCTTTTTTGAGAGGTAGATAAAAAAGATAAATACTACTTTTGTATCTGTCTGTTAAATATTAATTAAGCTAGAGCTAGAAGATGGTTGACTTAGCTTGGCAATAGACTGGGGAAAAGCTCGCATGGTTTTGTCCAAAAGGTTAAAAAAAAAAAACTCTTAATCATGGAAAAATACAACAAAACTAATCAAGACAGTAGGCTTCAAATCACTTGTGAGTGTTAGGGGTCTTTTACCTCTTAAAAACATAAGTGAGATGAACTCTTTTGAACTCTATGCACTTGTGAGTATTGATCCATGTTTTCATAAAATGAACAGTTCTATTACACATCAAGTTAGTGTCAGGATTCAATATGTTTTGAGTCATTCCTCAGCTACATATGTGACACAAAACAAAAAAAAGTGATTCATACTGTATAAAAAATAACCAGATGTGGTGAGAAAAACAGTAGATGTTACTTCAGTTCAACAGCAACAACACGTGACTATGATACACCTGATCTTTCATCCCTTGAATGTGAAGTAGATACTAACACACACAAACACACACACACACACACACACACACACACACACACACATACCTCATGGATCATAGTGGCTGCCAGTCCATACACCACTCCAATCCAAACCTCATCTGACTGGACGCTGGAGCGATCAGGCACTCCTTCTGGGCGCATACCATTAACTGCACCCATCTGGCCTCCAGCAAAGCTCATTACATTCAAGTCAAAGACTGATTTTAATGCACTGATGATCTTTTCTTTTGGAAAAGCCTAGAGGAGAGAGAGAGGAAGCAATGTTAAGACCACAAAGTTACTCTGAAAACATTGAGAGTTCATACAACTTGCTTCTTGGCATGAGGAAAGGAGCACAAAATAATGTACTGAGTGCAATAATCTGTTAACTAGATTTGAATAAATCACAGCTGACTCTTGGCAGTATTTAAAAAACAATTTTAGTTGCCAACTTTAAATATACTGAAGTTATTAAGTGTGTTTATTATAAGTAGTTGATTATAAAACATTTGTAGTGAACGTTGGAGCATTTCATTCAACATACTAAGCAGCATCGTCCCAGTATCAATTGTTAGTTGCAACCCTACTTGCCTGTAGGGTTGCAACTAACAATTATTTTCATTATCAATCAATCTGCCAATTATTGTTTGGATGAATCATTTTGTCTATAAAATGTCAGACAATAGTGGAAAATGCACATTGTAAATACATCTTTAAATATTGGTTCAAAACCCAAAAATATTCAATTTACAATTAAATAAAATATAGAAAAGCAGCAAATGTTTGTCATTTTAAGTTTATTTATTCTTTAAGCAAAAATGCCAAATTATCTCAATAGTTGCAGACAATTTTTCTGTCGACTGACTTATTGATTTATCAACTAATTTGATTTACAACTACTGTATATACTTGCAGCTATACTTGCCTGGTAGTCTTCGTCTCCCAGCCCAGACGCCCTCAGGAACCAGTGGCCAGCACACTGGTCAGACATGACACTGTTAGACAGATCTCTCCCACTGCTGTCATAGTTGTAGTACTTGCCTAAACAGGATGGAAAAATACAAAAAAAAAAAAAGGAAGGCATTTCAAATCTCAAGGGACTTAAAAATAACTTGGACTGAACTGAAAACAACAGCTGCATGACTACACCACAGCTAGAAGGTAGCTAAGCCCCTAGGTTTTGTTTTTCTTCTATTTTTTTAACTGATTTTTTTTTTAAACTCATGTCTCAAATTGTTTAGCATTTGAAGAGTTTTGAATTAATACAAGATTTGTGTATTTTTAAAACCAGCAGTAAATACAACTGGCTCGATTCGCCCGTACATACAGTATATTGAACAAAATAAATGGATGTTTAAACTTACCGTTCCATAGCAGTTTATCAAAAGCGGCGCTGCCTCTGTCCAGGATGTCTCTGTAATGTTGGTATGTCTCCTCTTTGTCCACCAGTCTGGCCATCTTACACATCACACACAATGACGCCAACCACAACCCACCACAGTACGCACTGTAAAATATAAATACGAGGACAGAAGCAAACAAGATTTACATAAAAACCCGGTGTGCAATTAAGAGTCAAATGTAATCTGTAATGACATAACGCTGAAGTTTGACTTCAAGTACATTTCAACCAATGGGTGGCAGGTTACAGTGTTTCAACACATAAAGAACTGACTTTTAATTTACTTTGTTGGACGGTGTAATAAGATTCATAGCTGCTTTGAATCCACGTTCAATTAAACAACACACAATTTGCACATTAAATAATAATAATAATGATAATAATCATTTAGTTAAAGTAAAGTTGATCCTCCAGCTTTTAAACTTTTTGACTGAGCCCTGCCTCCACTATCTTCAAGTTAAAAAGATTAACAAAAATAAGTTGTAAACAAGAACTGTTAGTTTTGGAAGCAACATGACTTTCATCTGGGTAACAACCTCTGAACCCAAACAAGCTTGCTGGTCACATTTAGAAAAAAACAGAAGCACTGCAGCTTCAGATGAATCAGTTTTTCTTGCTCACCAGTCATGCTTTTTCCATTTTCATTTCCTTCCCTCTCTCCGTTCCTCCCTGACAACCAATTCAAACTTCAACTTGTAAAGCTAATGATGACAAAGCAGTTGTCTTTCTTTGAGGAGTCAATTAATAACAAGGACCTGTTAGGGATTAGATTTAATTTAATCAAAATAAGAGGATAAGTGTGCTTCGAGGCTCCCAATTTCTTAATAGGGTTAGACTATTTTAAAGGGCTTTGCCATTGGCTGTGTGTTCTAACAGTGAGTGGGCCTTATCATTGAGCACTATGCTAAATCATAGTTTTATTTTTTTTTACATCAAATTATAATATTTGAAATGACTGAAGTAACTGGAGTATATAAGATTTTATCTTATATTGGGATAAAAACACTCAAGATAATTTAATCGTGGTGAATTTCCATTATTGGATAATCATGAATATCTCAGCTGTCTAGCTCACTAACGTACAGTCTTATTGATTTCCTGATTTATTTTGAATTGACTTTTGCCACGAGGGGGAACCTGCATCCAGTCATTCGTCACGGCTGAAGGCTGGGAACGCGAATGCTTGGATATCAGGTTGATTCTTTTTATTAATGTTTCTTTTGGCATCATAAGGAGCCAGCTGAGGTGGTTTGGGCACCTGGTTAGGACGCCTCCTGGACGCCTCCCTCTGGAGGAGTTCCAGGCATGTCCGGCCCGGCCGGGGCAGACCCAGAACACGCTGGAGGGATTACATAGCTCTTCTTGCCTGGGAACACCTCAGTATCCCCCAGGAGGAGTTGGAGAGCATTGCTGGGATGTCTGTGTTTCCTTATTCAGTCTGATGCCACCGTGACCCGGTCCCGGATAAGTGGTGGAAATGGGCGGATGGATTTTTTTCTCTCATTGTGATTACCTGCTGTGTGTTGGCGAGAGTCTGAATCTGTCTTTGTTCGTTTTTCACTAATAAGGATGTTCACACAAAAAAAAGTGCCCTATGATGTAATAACAAAATTTGTTTCTTAAAAAAATGTAAGGTAAAGCGATTCTAGTATGTTTTAATGCCATTTTAAGAGTTTTAAGCATATTTTGATGATTATCACGATAATATCGTTAAATTATTTTGGCGAGGATAATGGTGCCATAAAATGTTCATATCGTCCCACGCCTACTGTGTACTGTGATTAGGGGAGATTCTTTTCACTCGTCCACATTTTTATCTAATTTCGTAACAATGCCTATGTAGAAACCTTAATCTCCACTCACATTGTTCATTCTCCGGGCTGCAAATGCTCCTTAAACTCTCACCTTGGTCCAGTCACTGTCCAGCCGTCGTAGGTCTGGTCAGCATATCCGGAGTTCTCTATCAGGCCGTCTCCATCTAGGTCAAACTTTATCTCTGACTCCATCACCGCCTAGCAGACAAACCGGAATAAGACAGCTGAGTGCAAAAAAGTGACCAAATAATCCAATACACTCAAGTTTTGTTTTACTTGTACAAGAGACAAAATACAAATCTACACAGGGAATAATTAAGAGACCACTTATGTCAATTATGTCTGAATTTATCCAACTTTCGTGCATAGGATTGTTAGAGAAGTATTTTAAATCCTGAGTTGTTTACATCCATGTTTAGTCAGAAACTCCACAGTGTACCTTTAAGACTACAGCAGTCAGTTATACCTGGCAGATGGGCCACATGTCCTGCAGATACTGGCTGTCCTGGGTGATATGAAAGTCCCTGTAGACCTGCAGGACAAACTTCAGGTTCAGGTCCTTCCAGTCTGCAGTGTCATGAATGAGGTAGGCATTCACCCTTTGCCATGGCTCGTCATCTAGGAACAGGGTCAACGTTACAGCACTCAGTGACAGTTCATGAGAAGAGATTTTAGTCTAATCAAAACTAAATTAGCTTGTGCTTCTATCTGTATGATGGTAAAATAACTTAAATAAATCTGATCTCTGATGGATTATTGTATATTTTGGGAAATAACAAGCATCCATACAGGTCATAGAAGTGTAAATTATTTGTAAAAATGTGCAGAACCACAGACATCGTCCTTCAATAAAGGCTTTTAGTGTAAAAAAAACATTAAGATATTCTATTTAACTCCCCTCAGAGCTGCTGTAGTTTATGATATTTTCTTTTTCCTACCTGGGTCTCCGATATCGTGAGGCACCACGTTTTTGGCCTTGACGGGAGAACACACCCCACTCATCAGATGGAGTCTCTCTGTTGGGTCCCTCTGAACCACACTGCCAGCTGAGAAGAGATTTAAGCTGTGAAATGCGGGCCTGGTATGGTCTTTAAGAAATACACATCCTCCAATGTGATAAAGCACTAAGATAAAAACATTCCACTCACCGATATCATATTGCACACTCAAGGCAAGTTTGGGCCACAGCATGATAAGTGCAAAAGAAGCATAGAAGTGCACGTCGTATGTGTTGTACATCCTGTACTCCTGACCTGGGAAACAATAGTGTAGTTATGTGCGTCATTATATGCATAAGAGGAGAAAGAATTGTCTCCTAATTTTTGCTTAATAAACCTTTTTTAATCTCTAGAATTGCAAGTTTCTTAATAAATGTAAGGCTCTGGTTGTTTGCATTGTAGCTGAAAGTAGATTTCTGAAGAAAGATTTCTTTTTGAATAGATTTGAATGGGAAAGAAATACATGATGATCACATTATTCTCAGTTCTGACCACATGGATGTTGTGGTTTAGTACAAACTACTAACATATTATGACACAAACTGCTGCGTCTTGCAGACTAACTTGTTTCCTTGGTAGTTACCTTCTAGGTAGGCAAAGCGACCGTACTCCTTGATGACAGCAGGTTGAGCTGGCAGCCCCCCGTTCTCGCTTCGCATGCCGCCACTGACATCAGCATCCTCTGGTAGCTCCGTCCACACCGTCCCTCCATCCGCCACAAAGTACAACTCATTGAACAGGGCTGACTTGTACCAGGAGGGGAGAGAACTGCAAGGCACAGGTGAATGTACAAGCTGAGGTGAACAGCCGTAATAAACTATTATAAACTATAATAAGCATTCAAAGTCTGAAAATTGGATGTCTACTTTTTAAATGGGATAAAAGCAACAACACTGATTAGCATTGAGGTCATCATAAATTAGAATTGTTTTTCATTTAACCTGCAGTTGTGAACTCTTACCTGTCCTGCAGTATGGGTCTTTGCCACTCCTCAATGCTCTTCTCCCACTGTTTGTAGCGTGTTAGAGCGTAGTGACTGAGGGAGGGCGACGCATCCCCGTTGGTTCCATAGTAACGAGTATACCTCCTGGAAACAGAAAAGTCACGGGCTGGATGACGGTGACACAAAAACGCTTTATGTTCATTAACAAAGGCGGGAAGCAGAAAACATTTCTAACAAAGGTTAGCAGTTTTAAAAATGTTGCTTAGTAACTGAACTGGTAATGAACTGCAAGTTTTTCCTCAGTGAGGTCAGAGGTCAGACTTGGGTATGAAACTGGAAAAACTTGCTAAGAGACACTTCTGCAGGACTGACCCTTGTGTTTGCATGTCAATCATATTTAGTCCTTGGGCTGTGAAATAGGACACGGTGGACATTGTCAACTACCTCCCAATAGCCGATCCAGCAGGGCCAGCACGCTCACCAGCCAGAATGCACACTTAGTAGTGGCTTTTCATCACCCACTATGAGGTGATCAACACCCTGCTGTTCTGAGCGATGCAACCGACGCTGGAGAGAATCCTCACATATCAATCATGTTGGATATTTGCAATGTGGTTGCAGATTCTGTTATTGAGGGCGATGACATTTCAGCATTCAGCAGTGAAAACCGCTGTGTGGCCACTACCCGAGTGTTGCTGAGAGTTTTATTTGTATATATTTGTATTCAGTAACCACAATGACATACAGACCATGTAATGTGTTTAGTTTTCTGTTTAGTTTTGCTTTTATGCTCACCACTCTCTCTCTCTGTTGTGCTTTCTTTTCCTCTCCCTCACTCTTTTCTCACTTACTTCCTAAAGAGGCAGTGAGGCTTTTAGATGTATAAAATAAAACCTTTGTCTCGGCACGTTTCAGTGAAATGAATATATGACAATCATCTCCAGCTTGTTTACCTTTCAGCAACGCAACATACCTGATATGCTCCCTCTCCCTAGACCCGAAGGTGATTTTGGGCATGTCCCATGCCAGGCAGAACTCCAGTGTATTGTGGCTCTGAGCCGGCACGGAGCAGCTCACAGCCAGCGCTGCTGCGACCTTCTCTCCCTTGGGTGTCGGGGGGCTGGAGCCTGTAGAAGTAAGACAAAGAGGGAGCAGAAGATACTGAGGAAGGTTAGTGTACGTCTTATGGCATCTCTATCAAACTCAAAAAGTTAGTAGTTTATTATATGTGACTGCGGCTTTTAAGGCTGGAACATGATCTACACTCCAAAATGTGTTTGACTCTGCAAGTATGTCTTTTTCTTAATGATTAACTTTAAAAAGTTCCATTTTTGTCAGCATTTCTAAGTTATATTTCTCTATATCTTATGCTTGTGAAGCACTTTGTAACCCATGTGTTGAAAAGTGTAACATAAAAATTGTTTATAATGTACATCTCTTGATAAATGCTTATTATCCTGCTCAAGCTTGTTTTTCTGGGTGTTTTATTGCGTTTTTTCCTCTTCTTCAACTTTTAGTTCGATTTCTGTTTGAGTATGAATCTGTCTCATCCTCCCACTAACAGTGTTTTAATTGCTGACCTGTCGGAGAGTCCAGCCGTCCATCATTGATGAGGTCACTCCACAAACCGCTGCAGGTTCCCTTTGGACTGAACGCTGTCTGATGACTGATTTCCCTGTCAGGCTGTTAAGACGTGCACAAAATCAAAAACCTCTCTTGTTAAATCTAAAACCTAATGCTCATTAAGACTGATTTCACAAAGAAAAAACTTGATTATTATAAATCCGCTTATAAATAACACAGACTATTGTTACAAATCTTAAGAATTGCTTGTGCAATGAACAAGCTACTACAGCTGCTAAAATCATAACCTCAAATCAAACCTGCTCTCGGGCCGCGATGCACAGAGTATAAGGGTTCACTGTAGTGCAGTGATGTAGCAAGACCCCAGACACTGCCTCCCCCTCCTTCTCCAGGTGGAATGGTTCGTTCCAGTGTCCCCCGCTCTTGTCATCCTTGTGTCCCGACCCGTTGACCATGGTGAACATGATGGAGACATCTAGAGCGTAGTCGTTCTTGTTCTCTATGTCCCACACAAATACTGCCACTGGCAGACTGGAGTCCTGAGAGAAGGGACAGGTACACAGAAATTAGGGGTGGAGCTGAATCCGAATACAGTATCCGAATAAGCACAAATAGTGGATTTTTATGAATATTTATTTTGTACATATATTTGAAAATTATTTGTTTTTGGGAAGAAAAAAATGGCAATTAAGTTTTATGATTTCTTACTTACTTTAACACCCTAAAATTAGAAGTGTAGTAAAGTAGTAGTAGTTTTTTCTTTTATTCAAATACAACTACAAATACAAATAATTGTGCTGCCTTAACGAATACAGATGTAAACACAAATACTGGCCTCTCTGCACATCCCTAGTAAAAATAACTTTTTATAGAGCCTCATGACAATGTAGACTATGTAAAACATTCCTTGTTGCAGCTCTCAGGCTCTTTGATGCAATGCCCAACAATAGCACATGCACAGAAAGGTTTTGGGATGTTTTGGGATCCAAAAAGCTAAATAACTAATTTAGATTATATTTGCAACTTAAAAAAAACAACTTAAAACAAGAGAGGTATTCAAGTTATTGTCAAACTGTCAGTATGAACAAGTATCAATAATGATACTCAGAGGTAATCAATAAAAACTGGACACTAATTCTTATATCTGGACACTCTGTAACCTCCGTAATATTTTGATAAGTTTGTGGGTATTCCTTCTAGTTACTGTTTGGTCAAATTGGCTCAATATGGGGTAAGACATGATGCAACATGATTAAACGTCTTAATGACCGAGAAGTCATGGTTGAATCTGCAATCGATTCATTTTAAAAAACACATTAAATTTTCTAGAATATTTAAAGCCAGTTGCGAACGCCAGACAAAGGTATCATAAGCCTGTTGTGCCGTGTGAAATCCAGGGACGCCTCAGTTACCTGGTAGTCGTGCGGGATGACCGGGGAAACCTGTCGGCAGGTGAGGGTGACATTCTGTCCTGGAAGATGGTAGACGGTCCAGGCACGGGGGTACAAGGCGTGGTAGAAGGCGTACTCTCCGCAGTAGCCCCAGTTCCAGCCTTGTAACGTGGGCGGACGCTCTACAGATAGCACCTGTTGGTAGACTGTTTGTCCTCCACGACGCAAACACACTGTGAACTGAGATGAAGGAAAACATGTCAACATATAGTGATTTTTTTTCATCTTTGTTTATGAGTATGTTAAAAGGCAGATATGACATTAGACATCAGTCATTAGAAAGAGGGTTTTTGTTTTCCGTATAGTGCATTGACCCCTTTTAAACCTCCTCATCTTTCTACAATTCCCAGAATGAGGAAATGTCTACACTTGAGTGTGCATCCAGCTGTTTGTTCTACAAGTCTCTTAAGCAGAGAGCATAACAGTGATAATGACAGTGGGGGACAGTTTTTACAGGGCCAAACAGAGTCACGCCCTTTTTTTCCAAACATACCATATCTTTGGGATGCATCGCATGCTTGTTTACTGGGGCTGCTGCCAATAGATTTGACCCTGTGCATCTATTGAGTGCTGCTGTAAATCACAGCTTTTTTTAAGGGATAGACAACAAAATCTGTTACAGTAAATGTTTGAAGTGGTTTAAAATTGTTCTGGTAATTAACTCTGATGTGGCTGCATTGATGGTGTGATGTTTTGTTTCTTCTAGCCCAGATAAAAAGTAAAATCACACTGCCAAACAGCAAAATGGATCAATTAATGTAGACTTCGACTGTTTGTAAATGCTATAAAGGTTTATCTTCTCTTCAACATTTGACTGGTGCTTGACAGAAACGGTTCATTCATTAAATGAATGACAAACATGAAAAAACGTCCTTTCTGCTAACACTTTTATGACATCTACACCAACCGACATCTAGAGATAAGTGACTACTTATCTACAATGCATACCTTGACTAACCGGCTGCTGGACTTTGTTTGCCGATATTCAAATAACTCAAGAGAACCATTCTGCTAAGACTTTTTAAAAGAACCAACATATATAAAGCCAGTTAAATTTCCATTGATAAACTAATTCTGCATGACTTAGTCTTCTCAGGACTGTATATACCTGATTGGCTGTGACAGTTTTGTAGTGGTACATCCCAGGGTTCAGTTGCCATCTACAGAACTCGCCCCTCCAACCTCTTGTGATGGTACCTCCTCCGATACCGCCGAGTGGAGCACCTACAAATGAGGAGTACAGTGTCAACTAAGACCGGGCGATACAGCAAATTATTTAGGATTTGTATGTTTTGCACAATGTAAAAAATGTCTACATGTTGAAAACCGGGTTACAGCCAGACGCTAATGATGGCTTGATGGATAAATTTGGGCTTTTGTGACTCCAGGTGTCTTACTGACTGACTGACTAACTATCAAAAGGTCACAGCTACAACAGGAATAGACTCCACACACTAATCTGTGCTCAGAGTTTGTGTTTGTTGAGGCCATCATCATGTGTTCATGAGAGGTGAAGCCGTGGGAGTCGACCCAACGGTGTGCAGATTTCTACTGTAGTCAGTGTCAAAGTAGATATCAGACTGATGTCTTATCAAGAAACACAAACAGCAGGAGCAGACGGATTAGTGTGCAGACTTTTCTGACTGAATTGGTGAAATTCAAGGAGTCAGATTAGACAGAATCATTAATCAGAATTACACTAGATTGATAGTCACGAGTCCACAGAAACAAATCCATGTTCCACCACATGTTTTTCCAAATCCAGCCATAAACTTTCATGTAATTCATTTACATAGACATGTTAAACACATTTTATAGCAGCACAGACTTTGACTCACCATATATTTGTCGTAGGGGTTGGGCACGAAACATATCAATGAATGGAGCCTTTTTTTCCACCTGAGTCTTCTTGTACCACCATTTGAGATACCTGAACAAACACAGATGTACACCGATCACCTCATGAATCACAAACGGAAGGATACAAATGCGACAGTTAACAAAAAGATGGCTAAAAACAAGCGAGGAAAACAGACATTTAGATACAGAGTCAGCCAATTAAACATGACCTGTGGGGGAAACATGTGCTACAACTACAGTCATGTGTTAAAAGGTTATGATTAGGGATGCTTTTTCATTTTCAAAGGACATTCCAAGTTACCATCACAAGCACATGTGCAATTAGTAAACATGCCTTTTCTCATCGCTTGTTTATTTTTCTCTATTCATAGTCTGTTAAATGCGGCTACAGCAGTTTCCATGCCTTTAGTCCTCTGGGCCAAAGCTGGAACCAACAGTCGACAATTTACACACACACACACACACACACACACACACACACACACACAGCGGCAGAGAGCAAAGAGGGAATTGTGCAACTGCACAAGGGAAGCACTTGTAAAACAAGGGGAATGAAGTGACAGTGGTAACTGTATTTTGATATTAACAGAGCGAGTTTGTGTGTTTATGCACGTGTGTCTAGTTGCAGCACATGACACCAGGTTTGTCGTGTAAAATATTCATTAGGTTAGATTTCAAAAAGCTCCTAAAGCCTCAGGCCAGAGGCTCAGAAGTTCACAGTGAACGTCAGAGTCATTAATCTCTTAATGCTCTGAAATCTGATCTAACACACGGTAGATTTTCTGTCAATATGCAGAGTAAAGTTGCTGTTTTTGGTTGAGCAGTTGTATTTTATTCATTAGTTCAGCACAGAACTGGCTGCAATGCTGATAATGCCCCTCGTTACATATATCCTAGAATGAGAAAGAGAGCAAATATGCACATAAGTGAGACACTCACTGTCCCACTGCACAGAATGACCATAATATATCTGCAGCAAGCTGACAGGTTGATTAACTGAGCAATTATGCTGCAGAAGCCGCAATTTCTGACTTTCTTCCTGTTTGGACAAGTGAGCAACTGACATCCTCACGGAAATGTCTTTCTCTGGCCAATACCAAGGCTAAATTATTACCACCACTGATGATTGTGGGTGCCCTAGTCCATCTGTTTGTCCGTAAAACATTTTAGGAGGACACTGTAAGGAGGAGGAGGAGGAAACAAGAAGTGCAAGCACCATGACACCCAAATAAATGCTTCAACAGTATTTATATGTTTCTTGTATAGCAGGGTTTACACCAGAAGATAATAGCTCATTAACTATCTACATCATTAAAGATTTACACAACAGAATAATCAATAACATTTCAGCCACAAAGCACTTTCAACTTGTGATGAAAATCCTGTGCAGCTGCTGTGTCTGACTGTAATTATAAAGAATAACTTGACAGGAAGGATCGGTCCAGACAAACAACAAAGGCCCGTCGATACAGCTCCGGTCAAGAGGAGCTGAATGGGATCCGTTAAAGCGTGCTATTTGAGGCCACGGCAGGTTACGCCATTGTCAGGATCTTGTTGTTCTGCAGCTCAGCTGGAATGCAAACAATAGTGCTCACCCTGATCAGGATCTGTGAACACAGGCCAAGTGCGCTAACCTGGATCTAACTTGCGTATGCTCAAGCTGCCATTTTGTTCAATACATCACAAGTGCATAAAAGTAGAGGATAAAGTTTCAAGCCCCACTGATTAATCGATTGATATATCATCAATTGAATAGGACTTTGGTGCTCTGAATGGCAGTGGAGTAGCATAAAGATTGTAGTCTTCATTTTTTTCTTCCATTTCCCTTAAAAGCTTTCAATAAGACATAGTGCATGAGCTCATTGTGTCACAGTTACCTGCTTAGTTTTAGGTAAAACTGTATAAAAACAGCAGATAATTTACAGTATTTCTGTTTTTCTAGCAATGTGGGTGCTTTTCTTGCAAAGGGAAGCTACTGACATGAAGGGAACTGTGGTTACCTGTACAGGCAAGCCTTTCACCTGTGGTGACTAAATATTTGTATTATTCAAGTGATCTCACATTGCTGCACCTCATAATCAGATGATGGACAGCTGAGGGCTTGACAATACCTGTCTTTAACAGCGATCTAATTTTTAACCGTCTCTCTCTGATGCATAACGACCATCACTTTCATCGGAGCGATAATTAACAAATCTTGCCATGGCGACAAAGCTTCCTGAAACACACCTTGGATGAGAAATGGGAAAGAGATTTGTTTTTGTATCAGCCTAAACTGAAAGAGCAGTTTGTTTGCTTTGCAGAAACATTGCAACAAGTTTCTGAACAGTGATGCAAGTTTGTGGTTTATTGTAGCTTTTCTAACAGCTCTTTCTGGGTTTATTGAGTTGGGTTGAGTATTGACAGATTGACAGATAACAGGCCCAGCTGACAGCCTGTTAATCACATGCTGTCATTTACGCTGTGCTGTAAGGGGTCACTTTCGGAGTCAATATAAAAAAAAAAAGTAGAAGCAATAATTGTGGTGATTTGGATGGAGATTAGAAGGTGTATAAAAGCTTGGGCTATTAAGTTTAAATACCCAAAGGAGCCACAGCAATAACGAGGAATACACTGAGCCTAGGAGGCCTCAATCAAGCCACGCTCTCTCGATTTAAATGATAACTGCCCAACAAACAATCCACTAAAGCTGCAGAATGTACAACTTCATATCTGTCAAAGAAGTACAATCAGTCAGCAGCTTGTTGGGAAAACAAACACAACTGATGTTAAGATCTCTGCTTAATTTTTAATCCTGCAGCTGCAGACAGACTATACTACCGCAGAGATTCAGGCAAAGTTGTATATCGCTGGAAACTGTACAAGTGCACAGTGTGTTTCCTGCCGATTTGGTGAGACTGTGAATAAAAGACCACCACACCCATTGTGGAGCAATTACTTTCAACTTACTGACAATAAACTACCCTTGAATCTTGAGCCAGAGCTCATAGACCACTGTAAAGAGGGGTCAACGACATGTTTATTCCCTCAGGAAACCTCAACTTTTTATGTTCACAACACAGTCAGTTAATAAAACATTTACGGAGAGCACCCTGTGTTACTGTCCACTTTGCTGATGTGAGAATACCAAGCTTGAATAAAGAATATAAGACACACAAACCCCACTGCACTGAAGAACAAACTGGTTTAATACAGTTGAAATGCATCTTTTAAGCAGCATAACTAACTGCCTCAATGTGAGCAATGACCTGATTTTCTTCTACTATCCTTGGACTGCAGGAATATTTAAGATTGTTTGGGTCTATGGGAACCACATCTAGGCAGGATTGCATTTCACACCTGCTCTCAGGTGTGGCCTTAGAAACATGACACTGTGGGCTAATGGCTCCCCCAGTACGACACCATAGAAACATGCACAGGGGTTCAGTGGTATAAACTACAGGTTGCTATCACTTATGGAGGCGTAAACTGAAAGAGCCACTCAAAAAGAAATCCTGAGCTCCTATAAAGACGACGGTTTGTGTAGCTTTTTACTCTCTCATCAGTGTCTCAACTGTTAGAAAATTTATTGCTTCAATATCTCTTTTATCTGCATCTCCCCATAATGTAATGAAAATGACTTTGTAGGTGAAATATAAAAGGATTCACACAGTGTTACACCTCTCGTCAGTCTACTGCATGCAAAGAGAACACATTTGTAGTGTTTTTACACAAAGTAGAAGGTCTAAGAGTGAATGTCTCACCTGATTCCAAGGCCGACGTGCTCAAAGACGTTGGACAGCGATACATCTTTTGCTTGAAAGGGTTTTCTCTTCTCCTTGAACTCGTGTGCCAGACAGATGCGCCAACCTTCCTTAGGTACTCCATATCCCATTTCCTTGGACACATACCTACTCATGAGGTCCGCTGTGGATTTCTCACCCCACTCTGTAGTCATTTTTGCAGAATACCCAGGAACGGGAGGGGGGGGGAGTTATTACAAATAGTGAATAAGAGCAGGAAGAACACTAATACCAGGGAGCTGTCAGCACCTTTTGTCAACAGAGTCAGTTTGTCATGCCTTTGCCATGGACCAAAAACACTGAGGAGGAAGCTACAGGTGGCCTAGAAATCTTTAAATGGATCAGTAAACTGTCATTGTCATTCCTGTGAGAGAAACCGGTTCTCAGCTGACAAGCTTTGAATACCTGCAGGACATGGACTAACAGGAAAATAAATAATCACCCCTTCAGGTAGGAGGTCCCAATGCCATTATACAGTTATTCCTGTCCACATGAGCATTCAGCCTCTACAGCTCAATATATGTTCATATCTTGTTGGAAAAATTTGCCACCATCACCCTCAGGATTTGGTTTTTGTCAGAGGAAGCAGATGCCTTCTGCCCTCTTTTGCATGCAGGGATGTGGCTGTTATCTGCAGCTGGATGGATGGATGGATGACAGCAAACCACCAGCAGGAAATGATGAGGATGCAGACCCCAGTCATTTAGCTGGGTCCACCTACAATGGGATCAAACAAGAGGGAAAAAAATCAAAGAGTATTGATCACATTAACCTACATTCAGCAGCAAAGGAAGCATCTCTGTAACCGGCGGTTAGCTTGCAAAGTCGCCAACTGATATATCGCCTTAATCATCAATCATGTGACGTTAGCGGAAGCCATCAGTTAGCTCTAACCTCGGGGAAACAGTAATTAGGTAACATAAGTAGCTAACTCACCTGCCGATGAGAGATGATTATATCTTTATTACCGGGAGCAACAGCATCATCTCACTACTGCTGCAAACCGATTCTGCCTGTAGTTACAGCCAGCGTCACCTATATATAGAGGTCTAATTTTACTCAGTATTTAGTCTCTCAGGCACAAATTTCCATCTAGCTGCACACGGATATCGCTTCTTTATGTCATATTAGTAGACCAAAACGTCAGCCATGATGTTATAACTATCTTAATTGACAAAGCAAAGCGTGTAATTTCTTGGCGGGGCTTGATTGAGTTGAAATCAGTAGTAGCCTGGAAGTAAATGATGCCTGACAGACTAGACGCAGGGATAAAAAGTATAGAGGCTGAACCATTTGCAGACAGAAAGGGGAGGGGTGTGTGTTCATACATACGTATTCTGTTTCCCTCTACTTGAGTGACATTGGTACATTTTGATCAATATATCATTTAAACACACGTTATAAAACTATTTGTATATAATGTGTCGCGTTAATGCACAAAAACGACGTTTTTTATTTGAAAATATTGAGTTAACGCCTCCCTACCAGTTACCATAGCAACAGCTCACCTCTCGTCAGCTCTGCCACGGCTCGTCTTCTAAATGGCCGACCAAAAAAAACGTCGCAAACATTCTATATTCCCGCTTTATTCTTTGAGAAACGTTGCATGAAGATTCAGATACGACTCAGGCGTTAAACAACACGTGTTTTTCGTGAGAATGTATATTTTTTGACGCGTGTTTCTATTCTTTGGGAGTTTTGTTTTCCCATGGATAGTTATTGGTCGTGCAGTATACGATATAGGATATCTACATAAGTTATGCATTTTTTGTTTACTTCAGTCCGGATGCGAGCTTTGTCGATAAGCTAAGTTATGCTTAAATTTGTCGGAAAGAGGGTACATTTTCATGTTACCGTTTTGAAGAAGTAAGTTCAGGTTCGCTTCAGGACTAGATAACGTAATTGTCTGCGGAGTAGTGTCGGTTGAGGCCAAGGTATGTGTTTAAATTACCCTTAAAAACAACAAGCTTAATGTTACTTCTGTTTGCAGTCTGACTAGCGTGCAGCAGTGTGTTTATTATGTAATACTGCAGTGTTATCTAGCTGGAATAATGAATCTTGTGCAGTTTTTATTCTCCATTTTGGTAATCGGATCCTCAAATTGGTAACTTAGCGTTGTTGATTTCAAACCTCTCAGATGATCGAGGTGGTGGCCTCCATGGCCCGAGGCCCCGTTTTCCTGGCTGGGGAGCTCATGGAGTGTCTCATAACTTTCACCAACCCGATGTCCCACCTCTCCACCTCTGCCAGCAGGTAGGATTGTTCTCCTTTCACCTATTCACTGATCAGAAACCTTTACATAACTATACCGAATTTGGAGTGTAAGATAAATATAGTCAACCAGTTTTGATTAAACCAAAGCTTTAAAATAGTATTCAAAAACATAAACAACCATGTGTTAAATGTAGTTTGAACAGAAGATCAAGGGTCTTAAACACTGGTAATTAAAGTAGGAGGATATAAACATATTTCTGAAGAGCAGAGTTAATTTGATCAGTGTGATCTCGGTATTGTTAAGAACAAATTTAATGTTGAAATGGTTGTCCACAGTTAAAATCTTAAGTTGTCTATTTAATGAGGAGGTTTTCGTTTCATGATCAATTATTTATTGAAATATTCGCAAAATAACAAAACACAGCAGGCACAACAGTAACAATGTTAAGAGGCGGGATTTATAGAAAAGGCTGGACAGAGTGAACTGTATCCTTCACAACGTCACAATTCAGCTGTGTATAGTGGATCTTTAGAAATGTTGTAATTCAAGAGTCCCTACATTGTGATTTGTAATGTAATCATCTTGGGTGTTCTGTCTAGTGTCTTGTAACCTAATACAGGTGTGGCACCATGTGATGCAGGACACTCTGATCAATATATCATTCAATCAGTGACTCTGTAAATTCCTTTGTTTACCTCTTGTTTTCTGCCTGTGTCCCAGTGAGATGCTGGCATGGGCCAGCGCCCAGATACACTGCCAGTTTCATGCCAGTGAGAGCAGAGTGGCCCTGCCGGCCCAGGGCAACAAGCAGGACGTCCAGGCTGAGAGCGACACAGTGCTTATTCCAAGTAGAGGTCAGTAGGAGGAAAAGATGGAATCTGAGACAAGCAGAAATGAAAATCTATGTATATGTAGCATCATCAAAGTAAATTTACAATCAACTTTATCCATCTAAATCCACTCGAATTGTAACATAGAGCATTTTAAGACTTATAAGGACACATGGTAATTATTTAAGACATGCATCTTGTGATAAAGCCCTTGTAGTTGTAGGAGAACCATATACCCATATACCCATATACCCGTATACATATTGCTTTGATGCAGTTGTTATGTTTTTAATTAACCTTCTGTTGAACAAAAATGATTTGGGAAAATTATTGTCTTATGTTTAATAAGCCTTGAATCCCTCTAACATCCATTTCTTCCTTTGCCAGGAGAGCGAGGGCAGTGTATGCTGGACACACCACCCAAGATATTATTCTGTGACCTGCGCCTGGATCCTGGAGAAAGCAAAACCTGTATGTGTTAGTTCCATATGTGGAAAAAAAATGGTTCCACAAGTTTATATATGAAATATACTCTTGACATAAAACTGTAACAAATTAACACTATTTTCAAAATAACCTTAGTGCATGTTTGTCAGAGTGGAAACATCAGATTACATTTCAATAGGAGTAGTAGTAATAGTTTTTCCTCGGATGTTGATGTACCATTTACAAATTAACTTATATGTTTCTGTTGTGATTCAAGCAGTCTTACTTACATGCTCCCACAGATTCATACAGTGAGCTTGTACCCGTCGATGGTCCTCCTAGTTTTCGTGGTCAGGCAGTGAAGTACGTCTACAAATTGACCATCGGCTGCCAGAGGGTCAACTCTCCTATCAAACTTCTCAGAGTTCCCTTCAGAGTGCTGGTTCTGCAGGGTGAGATGATTCTGGACTACTCTTAATTTCAAATGGTTGCAATTTACACTCCAAAGCTTCCAGTTCAAATAAGGTTCTGCTGTAACATAATTGTTCCTCATTCCTCAGAATGAGGAAACTTAGAGCAAGTACTGATTGAATTTTATAAGGACAGTAAGACAAAACCTTTGAAGATAATAAATGGCAAAAATGACCAGGTTATTTTGTGATTTAGTCTGGGCGATAAAGACAGTCTTATATTTACAATAATCTTTCATCTTGACCTGTAGGGATGCCAGAACCTCCATTTACACAGGATGAGGAGGTGTCCCCTTCTAACCCGTTCCTGGAGGAAGAGGAAGCGAGCCGCAGGGACGCTCGGCCTTTGGAGAGAGCACTGGACATGCTGATGGTCACCACCTCAAGGCGCTGCCCACGTGAGTCTTGTTGCTATTCTTGTACAGAGTGAAAACAACTTCACTAGAGTCAAATAATCCTGCACATTGAACACAAAGATTTTTAATTTGGGAAGTCTTTGTTAACCAGCACAACACCCAGTTTCAAGCTATGAAAAAACAACTAGGGCAAATGTTAACTAGACACAAACAGTAAGAATAGTTTTGTAAAAGCACTATAACTCTAAATAATAATAGTATTATTTTACTTTAATCTTCTACTCTTAATAACATTTTGCCACCTCTGTTTTCTCCAGACATGTTTAATATCACCAATATGCGTGGGAAAGTAGCAAAGTTCTGCATCTTCAAGACTGTTTACAGACTCGGAGAGGACATCATCGGCACATTCAACTTCTCAGAGGGCGACATTCCCTGCTTACAGGTGCGTTTGCACTTCTTGTTGTTGCACACACAGTGTTTGTACAACATTTAGTTGTTTAATTTAATGAGCCAGTAAATTATAATACACCGTATTTGTGCATTTGTGTGTTTCCAGTATTCAGTGAGCCTCCAGAGTGAAGAGGAGATCCAGCAGCAGTACCAGCGGCGTCCTGGCCAGGCTGTCAGTGTGACCGGACACGGACGGCACATGGAGTCGTGCCTCCACACGGCCTCCAGCCACTTCTCCCTCCCCATCCCCCTCAACGTCACACCAGGTTTCAGCACAGACATAGGTCAGTATCATTAATGTGACATCTCTCATTTTTACCAAATTTGCTGGAATGACAATTATTAATTTTCTTCTAATGTTAAAACATGACACTGTTTAGTCTGATTGGGCAGAAGTCCTTGATTATGTGTTTTTGGTTAATTGTACTGTTATTACTAGAATGTTTAATGAGGTTTTTACAAAAGATGTAATAAAAATATTCATGAATCATAAGCACCTTTCAACAACAAGGCAATTGAAAGTGCTGCACACAAGACATAAAACAACATTAAGACAAAAAGCATTCTGCAAAAAGACATACAAATTTAGGGCCAAATTTATCCCACATGTCCAACTTTAGTTATATGTATCCTGTGGATTTATGACCACAAACAGCACTTTGGAGCCATGTTTTTAACAGTGAGTCCTCATCTTGTTTGTATTTTGTGGCTGACACAACAACATGCAAAGTAACATACGGC
Organism: Thunnus thynnus; assembly: GCF_963924715.1. Taxonomy (NCBI): domain Eukaryota; kingdom Metazoa; phylum Chordata; class Actinopteri; order Scombriformes; family Scombridae; genus Thunnus; species Thunnus thynnus. The sequence continues at coordinate 16,231,246 of NC_089538.1, read as the reverse complement.
AGGAATAAGAAGACTGTTACAAGCGGCTTTGTGAATGATTTTTGAGGAAGGAAATGTATTCAACATATTTGTTAGACCTTAAGGATACACACAATTTTGGTGAGAAACGGTAAATGTTAATATAACTATAACTCTAATTTAGATTGCAGCAAATTGTTTTGCTATTGCTAGAAATCATCATTACCAAATATTCTTTTTCATGAATGCCAAAGTCATTTTCAAAGTGTCAGACATTTACCTCCAGAAACAACTTTTTAATAACTCCTGCCAGATGTTCACCTGTGTATTAAGCTCCCTTCTGACTCCATAATAAGCAGGATAAAGTCAATCTTTTATTTATCACACACCAACCCCAAACTCTTCACTCTGCTTGTACAGTGGCCCTGAGGTGGCGTCTGCACTTTGAATTCGTCACGGCTCGGGAGCCTATAGAACCGCCCACGGTTCTCCAGAACCAATCGGAGGTGACGGTTTGGTCCGGAGCGGAGCATGTCGACGTGGATACCTTCAGTTGGGATCTGCCGATCAAAGTCCTGCCTACCAACCCGGCCCTGGCATCCTATGTGTCCCAGTTCACGGGGACCAACAGCATTAATATTTGACTGCCGTATGTGTGAGACTGTATGACGACGTGAGATAATAAGAAATTAAAATTGTGTCTCTGAGCTTATCAACAGATGTGTTGGACAGATGGTCCTGTGTGTGTGTGTGTGTGTGTGTGTGTGTGTGTGTGTGTGTGTGTGTGTGTGAGACAGTGTTTTTTTTCCCCCCTGAAAAAGAGCTGTTATTTTGTTTCCGTTGTATGTGCACAGCTGATGAATGATGGATATGTAAAGTAATGCAACCTATTTTTTTGCCCTCTTCATATGTATATTGCTGTGCATCCTAACTTTGACACAATCTTCCTTTTTGGAGGACCAACACGTGTGACATGCAGCTATGTGCATTTCTGTATATATTTCTTCTTTTTTTTTTTTTTACTCCTTTATTCAAAAGACCACTCGCACACTTGTCCTTTCTCATGTTATAAAACAACGGTTTCTTTTTCAAAATACTTTTACTGTTTAACTGTCTTTCTTTTAGCTTGAGCAAAAGCTATATTGAGATGTAAATACTTAAAGAGAAAAAACTAATTAAAAGTGTGATTTAAATTTGATAAATGATGTGTCTGGATGTCATTCAGTACTTCACAGAAAGCAACATCTTCTCTTTGTAAACTTTATTTTGAGGTTAAATGAGATACAGCAGAGAACAGGTCCAGTTCAACAGGAATTGTTTTATATATATATATACAGTATATATTAATGTACTTATCTATTTGCTGATATTTACAATAAGTCATTATTGGATTAATTAAAGATATGGCATTTGACTGACTATAAAAAAACTGAAGAAAGAAGCTTCAACATCTCCAGATTCCTTACAAACAATCTCCTCAAACAACCTGTATGAAAATAAAGTTGTATAGCTTCGGCTTCTTTTACTACATAGCTCGGATCAGCCATGAGCAGACAAACAGCTTACTATAATAATTAATATCAGGCACTAATTGATGAAGATGTTTAACCTAAAGAAAAATAGATGCAGCTATCTACATCTGAATTTAGTGACGTGGTACATCATTTCGTGCTTGTTGTCTTGCTACAGTTTTACTTAAATATACTTTCACATTTCCTTCATTGATTATACAACCTCAAAGTTACAAATTCTGCTAATGTTTTATATTAGTACAGTATGTGTATGAAAAAAATGGTTACTGATATTTAACTGTAGTGAGTATTGGTTTCACAGGCAAACAGACTGAGCAGACAGTCTGAGCGGTTTTCTACCCCTCCAGCTGGTGCTGCAGCTTAAGTGATCCATGGCTCGGGTCCTTGATGTCTTCACCTGGGGTGCAGGGCAGGCGGGTGTCGGCTGTCTGGACCAGGGTCACTTTGCAGGTCACGGGCTCCACACGCAACTCACACCATGCAGGGAAATCCACCGGCCGATGCACCCTGGACGGTGAGAAAACTCAGTGGATGTTTGCAGTTTGGAAGTGAGCTAGAAGTCAACTTTCAATCAATTTTGAGTATCGTTGCGGACACATGACAAATGGCAAAAAAAAACAAAACACTTTTCCTTGCAATCTCCACTTTATTCTACTGTATGTAATGCGGACTGTAAACGCTTAACACTGTTTGACACTGTTGCTGGTTCAGCGGTGTGTCACACAGTATTACACCTTCAGGAAAATCAACATCATCACTGGCGGTTGCAGGCCATGCTGTTGATTTTCCAAAACAGTCAAGTCTTGACAAAATTTTGACAAAGAGCCTTATAGAAAAGCAAACAAAATGTTCTTGAACTCTAAATGCCAGTGGTGGAAGGTAACTAAGTACATTTATTAAAGTATTTTACTTAAGTACATATTACAGTACTTTAAAATTGTGATTTTGCTACTTTTACGATAATTTACATCCACGACTATGAAGTAACGTCTCCTACTTTGTTTGGTGTCTCTTCAGCCAGATGCAGTATAATAACCTTGGACATCTGGACACCAAACCTCACAGGTTGTTTGTGTACTCACGTCTCACAGCAACCGACACCAACAGGGTGCAGACAGGTGCACTGCATACAAGCGTTGTCCATCCAGGTTTCGCCCAGTGAGTAGTGTTTCCCCTCGAACACACACAGTGCTGGAACAACAGATGGTAGTCGAAAAATTAACTTAGAATAAAGATGTTTTTTTAAAAGTACAGATAACTATGATATTTCAAAGCATGATATCTCACCTCTGGAGTTGAAGTGGCACTCCATGGGTGCTGCAGAACCACCACTGGTCCACAGAAGAAACCCTGCAACAGCGAGAACCCAGTTAACTCCAGCAAGCTCCATCTTCTTCTTCTGGTCTGGTCTAAGCCTCTGGTTCCTTTTCTGCCTTTGCAACCCCATTTTATACATCCTGAGGCTTCACAACCATGGCGTGGAGGTGTGGTTTGCGCCGTCACAGGCCTGGCTGGTGGCCGCAGACGGTGTCAGGGGTGCCATTGGGAATGAGGAGGTGGTGGTTTGCACAGGGAGGGGGTAGAGAGAAAGTGAGGGGGAAAAGGCTGTGTCTTGGCACTGTTTTGGCACTCCGGAGATCACCTCGATGCGCTTCAGCGGGCATGAACCTCTAAAGTGATAGAAACAATGACACATCCATGTGGTGACTAAGAGAGGGAAGGGTAAGAGAGAGGTGAGACTGAGGGCAGAGAGGGAGAGAGGTGACGTCCAAGGAGAGTAGGAGGAGGACAGAGAGGAGAGAGAGAGGGATTGGATGGAATTATTAAACATGATTCATCACCATTCAACCTCTCATATGCTGTTGTAGGCCAGGTTGCTGTCAAGCAACTGAAGATGTGACTAATGCACCTATAAAACACATGCCTAAGTACTGATTTTATTACTGCTATTACAACACTTAAATAAATACAGTCCGTAAAGTAAAAATGTAGATGTAGTTCAGATGCTACTGCCGGGTGCTTTCAGCTTGGACTGCTACTAACATACAGTGTGGGACTATAGTTACAGTCTGTGTAAATGTACAGATGGGAGACAAATTAAAGGAAAAAGCTTTTTCAAGTGTGCCTTAAAACAACAGTCAGGTGCCCAAATGAACATTGAAACAGGTTTTTCTTGCTGTAGTCATCCCTCCTGTTCAAACTGACCATTAGAAGATCCCTTCAAGTGATGGAGTTTATCTGGAGATAATAAGAGATTTCAGACGTCTGAGTTAGTCACAGTTACAGTCTTTTTAGTAAAAAAACTCTCTCTGTCTTTTTTGGCAGTTTTGCCTTTATTGGACAATCACCAGTAAGGCTGCAGACAGGAAACAAGGGATGACGTGCAACAGTCATGGATCCTTGACTGGGACTGATCCGGGGATGTTGCGGTTTTGTGGCATGTGCAGTGACCATTCAGCTACCAGGGCTACCAGGACTTTCTGTGTCTTGATGAACAGTGGTTTCCTGTCCAGCTGCAGTGGAAGGACAGTCACAAAAGGGGGAATTTGGCACTAAAAAGACAGTAACATTGAAAGATATTGACTTGATTTGACTAATTTGGTTGGCTGAGACCTCATATTAGCTTCAAATACACTTAAAAATAAATTTTTGCTCAAAAAAGGACTGCGAATTTTTGTCTCCCATCACTTACATTAAAAGGTGCATAAAGTGGATCTCTTTTAATGGCCAGTTTGAACAGCAGGAATGATTATGTCATGAAAAACATGTGTCAATGTTTGTTTGGGCACCTGACTGTTGTTTTAGGACGGACATGAAAATTTGTGAACCTATTCTTTAATAAATGAATACAGGGCTTTATATATCCACTGAATGATGTCATGAGAATTAAAAAGCATGTGAACTACATGATCACAGTCACCAGATGGTCTGATATGTTACGACAATACTCTCCACCATCATCATTAAAACATTATATATTTTTAAAAAATGATGTTCATCCCTCCAGTATTGAGTTTAGAGCGGCCCTGTGTCTCACTAAGACACTTTACTGTGTGTAGGTTTTCCATGTTCACATATACTGTACAAACTCTTGCATGCGTTGCTGTTGCAGAGGCCTGCTGTAACCTCTGACCCCGTCTACCTCTGCAGTATTACCTCATATTAATGATGTCACATCATTAATCCACTCTGTGACCTCATGTGGGTCCCATCCAACCGTCCAAACCCAAAGGAACAATGGTCATGTAGTGTCAGGGAAGAAACCTGTTTATAGTAGAGCCCGATTGATACATCAGAGGGTCGATATTATTTTTATGAATATATTAGTATTTCCATATATGTTGGATGATAAACAATAAAAACACACAATATTGTAGAAAAAGTGCTTGAAGTAATTTAGAAACAGTAATTATTACACAGTTTGAAGTTGATCAGAAGTCTTATGAAGTCTTATCTTATCACAAGGGCTGCTTACTTTGTTTTTCAGGAAGCTTTCAGCTTCAGGAAGATGATGGCTGAAAACTCTGGAAAGTGAGTCAACCTTGTGATAAGAACAGTTTTTATCTAATTTATATTTCCAAGGTCAAGAGTGTGACTCAAATTTGAAGAATACATTTATTTTTTTTAGCAGTTTAACAACTTTTTCAATACTTTTATCACAAGAGATCATCACTAAAATCTTTGTGCAATTTGGCCTATATGTCCTTGATTTTAGCATTCACAGTATGTTGCAGGTGTTTCTATATAATCTTTCTGCTCTTGTAAGATTAATTTCTAGAAAAAATGCCAAAATTAAACATAGGATCCTGATGTGACGAGGCATCACAGTATCACTCCGTGGGCCTACAAAACATTAACTCATCTTCTTCCACTTGTTTGCTATCTACGGTCTGAAGTGCCAGATCATAGGAAAAATCCTCTCAAGCCTCTCACAGGAGGCCTCAGGGCCTCATAACAGTGTTTTACGTGAATTTCTCTGGTAGTCACAGTAGTCAGAGAGTGTTGATAGGTCTCCCTCATCAGTCAGGGATGCTTCTTCATTCATTCGATGTGTATGACTCACAGTTGCCCCTCTGTCGGTTTGGACATTTCAGAAGTCAGTCAAGACAACGGATGATATTTTGATGGAAAACTGTTCCTCCATAAGTTCAACCAGGGCAGATCGGACCTCTTCAGAGCTTATAGGTCCCATACATGACGATGAGATCACATCCTAATTTGTTGTCGTCAGTTGTCGTCAGTGTTGATGAAAAGGGAGGACCTCATCAAAACAAAAGATGAGTATTTTCCTGTCACACGCCTGTTGCTCTTCACGGACATGCACTTAATTGGTGAAAAGTGCATTTTAATTGGGAAGAACTTTCTGTTTGAAAGCTCATGAGGGTGTCATCATCGAGTCGTCAGACTTGGCATCTTTAATCTTTGATTAAAATGATCGTTTTAGCTTTTCTTTGTTATAATTTGTTATAATATAATCAATTGTTACTGTGAACATTACATGTTTCACCATTTAATGTTTCTTTTTAAAATTTTAAGAAAAGACTACAGGAGCTAATGTCTCTCTATGATTTGTTATTAATAGTAATGCTATTAGTATTATAATCGTATTAATAGTAGTAATATTATAATTTTACTTTTGCCTCGTGTGAATGGCCAAAATACAAAGAAACATCAGTGCAACATTACATAACATTAAAGGAAGCCTTTAACAAACACACATTAAGTTGAGGTTTGAATCAATGTTAAGCATGTAGACATATAAACATATTTTTTAAAGATTAATCTCAGAAGAAAAAAAAAATAACAACAGTCCTTATTGGTATGGGCTCTTTGTTTGTCTTTATGTTTTTGTCTTGCACAAATAATGTCCCCCATGAACTTTAATACACCTAATGTACAGTTGCAATGGTGAAAGACAAAGTATTACAAAAAGCATTACATAGAGTTTACACAGTAGAAACAGTCTACATCATGATACTGATAAAGATTATTATCATGTGTTATTCATAAACCTCCCATTCCTACTGTTTTTATCACATATCCCAATTGTAGTATGATTTGTGTTTTTCCTTTTCATATCTTATTTTAATTAATAATAATTATCTGCAACCTTGTCTAAACCTTTCTGTACAGTGTTTTCAGCAGCATAATAGTAAATGATAATATAGTAACTTGCATTTGTCAGGAGGTTGTATCTTATATAGAAAATACTTTTCTCTACTTCCAAGCTGAACAAGAAATAAATAAATAAGTTAATGATGATACATCCTTGATATAAAAGTTTATAAGTTTTGTTTAACATTCATGACTTGAAGTTGGCACTAATGTATGGAGGACCATGTGCCTCATTTATGTTGGCATTACTATACTAAGACTGTGGCAAGAGGTTTCTAAGTTTATTAATGATGACATTTTTGGTTGATTTTGCTTTATTGTATAAACATGTACTGTTATTAAGTTACAATTGAAAGAATGGGAAACAAGCATACATCATCAATCTTATAATTATCTTAGCTAAGTTTCATACTGTATTCATAAGTGCAAGTTTGCCAATAAGATACCTCTCTTCTCAGCATTTCGTAAAGAATGTGAGCAGTATACAGACCATTAAATCTTGCACAAATAAGAAGGCTGTAAACTCTTAATGAGCGTATAGTTTTGAATGTCTTTATTTAACTTTATTCCGCTGTTTTATTTATTTTATGTTTATTTATTTATTTATTTATTTGTTGTTTGTGCACCCCTTCAGCATTTTGTTCTCAAGACTGTACCTCATGTTCATTCATGCACCAAGTAAAGAAAAACATGTATGGAAGACCACAAGTGTTGCGGAAATAACAATAAAGCATTTCATTAAGTAATATCTAATTGTACAATAGAATCATTTATTTACAAATTTATGAATGATTGCATGATTGCAATAGACTAAATCTCAGTAATTCATTATTTGAAATTATAATGGGCAATAAAAACAGGAATCATAAATATATATATATACAAAGGAAATATTAATCCATCAATAAATATTTTCTAACTAAAAAGGGATTTAGTAAAATATCATTAGTAAGTAAATCATTTTTCAAAAATACATTAATAATTAATGCTTATGGAGCAAAGATAAATATACATTTTAAGCGTGGTGTCCCTTTAATAAGCGTGCTACACACCCGCCTCTTTTCCACTTCCTCCTTTCCCTCATCAGACTCGACAAATCAACCCACGATTCACCGATCGGCGGCTCGGTTTCCTCATTCCCGCTGCATCTGAAATCGACTGCTTTAGCCTGTCTATATATGTCGGTTGCTGCTGTGTTGTTGTGTAGCTATCAAAAACATCAAATCATGCCCGGTAAGACAGCAGGTTAAAATAATGTCTTTACCGTGAACACAAGGCATTTAATGTAATCCTTTTAAAGTCGTATACAGTTTGTTAACGTCTCTATCCGTGTGGCCAACGGTTGAAACGGTTTAAACTGGGTACCGAGGAGTGTTTTTGTGCTGATCCGAGGCCTTGTCGCAAGACCAACCGCTCGAAAAGTCTCATATAACCGTCCGGGATTTCATGTTGAAGTCGACAGGTTTTTGGTTAGAATTGAGTGTTTTCCCGTCGGAAGATGGACACTGATAAATTTAACTATGTTTACAGCTGTGACTTGGACATCAACGTTCAACTTAAGATGTAAGTTGTGTACTTCAGGCGTCTTGTTTCAGTCATGCAGTGTAACGTTAACTAATCTATCTTGTGACTTGACAGGATGCTTGTTGTGTTTGCTGTGTGTGTGTGTGTGTGTGTGTGTGTGTGTGTGTGTGTGTGTGTGTGTAAACATGTTTCTTTGACATGTTTGTCTCACTTTAAGCAGTTAGTAACAATTTAGAGCCACTCACAAGTACTGTCATTGTCTGTCTATCAAATAACACTCGTTGAGTAGCGAAACTATAATAAAAAATGGTGTTGAAATGATTAACACTTGTCATGAGACAGAAAAGTAACTATTCCAACTATTTTTTATAGTCGATTAATCATTTAAGTCAGTGATAAAGCTTCTCAGATGTTTGTATTTGCTGCTTTTCTCTATTGACATTGAATATTTTGGATCTTGACTGAACAAAAAAGCAGTTTTTTCTCTTTATTTTTCTGACCTTGCACAGGCAGAAGTATTAATTGATAAACTGACACACTAATTTACAGATTGACTGATCAGTTGCAGCCATAGTCTGATCTGTAGCCAGGTGTGAAGTAAGCAACTCTTCACATTTGTGAAGGTCTATCCACAAGATGTTTGGCATTTCTATGTCATAATAAAGTTATTAAAGTGATTGATAAATGGTAAAAGAATAGTGCTCAAACAATTAACACTAGTAGATTAAACAGAAAACCAACTATTCAGACTAGTTTTATACTTGATTAATCATTCAAGTCATTAATCAAGCTTCTCAAGTGTTTGTATTTGCTGCTTTTTTCTAATTTATGTGATTGCAGATTGCATTTTTGGGTATTTTTGGGTCGTTAACTATTGATTCAACAAAAGACGCACTTACAATTTTTTATATAGGCAAAATGATTAATTGGTAAATCGATAAAATCATTTACAGATTCATAAACAATGAAAATAATTACAATAGTTATAGTTACTAAATTGATTATTAGGTGATCAATATTAAAACATATTTCACCCTCTAAATATGATCCGATTCCAGTGAATCAACTCAGTCTATGTTTCATGGTGTTGAATGTTTTCCTTCACCACCATGACTCAGACGGTATGTTCCTAGTGAGGACTCTCATTTGAAAGCACAATCGTCCCTTTATTAAAATCATGTGCGTAGCTCATGAGTGTAATTATTGCATTAAAATAGTCTAATTAGTTAGGCAGTGGTGAACTATGGCCAGTTTTTAAGTTTGCACAGCCTGCTTTTTCGGTATCATAACTATTTTAAATTAAAATAGTTTGAAAAATGAAATTAAGATAGTCCAGACTGTAAAAATGAGTTCTAGGAAGACGAGGTTGAATCATTTGTGAGAGGACAAGTTGGACCGCTCTTGATAACATCAGCAAACAACAAAATTTCAAACAATCTCTTATCTTATCTTATCTTTCTCCTCTTTCCTTCTCCAGAGGCAGTTTAGAAGGAAAGCGAGAGCAGAAGAGCTACAAAGCCCTGCTGGAAGACCCGATGCTGCGGTTCTCTGGCCTCTACCAGGAGAACTGCTCGGACCTCTACGTCACCTGTCAGGTGTTCGCTGAAGGAAAACCTCTCGCCCTGCCCGTTCGCACCTCGTACAAAGCGTTCAGCACTCGCTGGAAGTGAGTCCCAAGATGTCTGTGTGTGTCTGTGTGTGTGTGCGCCTCATATTTTTCCTTCTTTAGAGCACATGGGCACACAACTTCTTCCAACAACAACTTGTGCTTTTTCCTGTAGCTTCAGAAAAATTGGATTTCAGTTGCTCAGAGCTTTATGTCCTTTGTCTAACACTTTCTCTATGTTTTGCTCTCTCTGCGCTCTCTCCTGCCATTCTGTGCAGCTGGAACGAGTGGCTGCGGCTTCCAGTCAAGTACCCAGACCTTCCCCAGAGTGCCCAGGTTGCTCTCACAGTGTGGGACATCTATGGGCCCGGCAGAGCCGTCCCCGTCGGGGGAACCACTGTCACCCTCTTTGGCAAATATGGGTGCGTCAAACTTGTTACTGATAGAATAAAACTGTGTTAAAAAGTTTTTTATTTTGCTCCCGTGTTGAAACATCAGCTTTGAATTCACATCAAGCCAAATCCCAAATTGGCAAGCAAGAGCACACAAAAAAAACAACAAAATAAACTTACGGTGTAGTTTTAAAAGCCCTCATCCTGTCTTGTTCCAGTATGTTCCGGCAAGGGATGCATGACCTGAAGGTTTGGCCCGGTGTGGAGGGGGACGGAGGGGAGCCCACCACCACGCCAGGACGCACCAGCAGCAGTCTGGCAGAGGATCAGATGGGCAGACTGGCTAAGGTACAGTATATATGTGAACAGGAGAGCAGGGCTAAAGATTGGAGAGTGAAGGGAGTGTATTGGTGCAGGAAAGGAGGAGATGATAGGATTGTGTGTGTGTGTGTGTGACTGAATGGCTGAAAGAAGAGGTTGGGGGGGGGGGATTGAAGAAAAAACATTGTGTGCGTTGGAAAAGGAGAGGAATCCTCCGATACGAAGCCCTGTCTAAACCACCGTCTGTTCCAGGGCCCTGACCTGGAGGTACTCAGTGATGTGAGTACAAGTGGAGGAGTTAGTGGTGGTAATGCAGAATGTGTGTGTGTTTGTGTACTGTATGTGTGTGTGTGTGTGTGTGTGTAAACAAGGCCTTGGCCAAAATTTATTTGAAAATAAATCTTTGTATTTTCTATTCATATTCACTACTACATTAAGACAATTCAGACTGTATCAGGGAAGTTCACACTAAATAAATCCTTCCTTCCTCTATTAAATCCCTTTGTTTTATGTGGGAAACCCATAAGTAGGATAATCCCATACAAAGCATTTACAAATACATTTTGACTCAGGTTTTGGTGTGAGCACCTGTTGTCTGTCAAGATGTACGGCTGCGTTCTTGAAAGCATCACACACACGAGTTTTTCTGCTGTTGCCATACTGTATTTTATGTACGCGTGTGTATGCATGGACTTCATTTGTATGTGGACACAAGATACGTTAGCCAACTGCTTTTTGGAGAATCTACAGGGACAACGTCAGGAAGTACATTTCACTTTAACATTATCTGATTGGCTTGTTTTTTCCAATCGATTCTCCGTATCCCAGTCACCCTGAGTGTGGTCGACAAAAATCATATCCGAGGATGTTTCTAGGCTGCTACCAGTTCATATGTTGTTTTTAAGAGTGAGTACTAATTCTAACCAGCTGAGTTGTGGGCTTCCTGTTCATGGCCAAAGCGTGTGCTTTCATTCCCAACATCCACACTGACTGATGAGTGGATTGGCTGCTGAGTGTGCGACCGGAGATGCTGGATTGGCTGCTGCCACTGGATTTGTGCATGTTTATGGATCGAGCAGTTTGCACACCAGCCACCCTGCTGTTACCTCAATTTTTTCTTTTTTTATATATATATATATTTCATTTAACCCTTTTTCTCATCCCCTTGCCCTCTTTCTTCTTGCCATCTTTCTCCCTCTCTGTCTCTGTCTCTGTCTCCGTACAGCTGACGAAGGCCCATCGACAGGGCCACATGGTGAAGGTGGACTGGCTGGACCGTCTCACTTTCAGAGAGATTGAGATGATCAACGAGGTGAGTCGGTTTAGGTGGATTCTGTTTCCAAACACACCAAAAAGACGCTCGATATAAGTGGTTATCAGTGTGATGATCTTGGAGGAATGCAGTGAATTATTCAGTAGGATTATCTGTGTATCTTTTCATAATCTTTCTTGGTATGTGTTTTTCTGCAGAGCGAGAAACGTAGCTCTAACTTCATGTACCTCATGGTGGAGTTCCCCCGCGTCAAGACGAATGACAAAGAATACAGTATTGTCTATTATGAAAAGGTATTTTCATCTTTATAAGCATGTAACTAGGATCATATAAGCGTTATGGTAACACTGGAAACTGTGTGAGCTGATTGGCGTGTTGTACTTGATCCCTACTCAGGATGGAGATGATGCATCACCCGTTCTCACCAGCTGCGACATCGTCAAAGTCCCCGACCCACAGATGGGGATGGTGAGAGGAGACGCGCACAAACAAGCTCTTACGTTGTAGAAAATGCAATAATGATGTTGCTGGTGAAATGCAAAAAGAAGGTCAGAACTTGTAGATTTGTATGTTTAATTCACAATATATAATTATGTTTGCGTTACTTTTCCTCACAGGAGAACCTAGTCGAGAGCAAGCATCACAAACTGGCTCGTAGCCTCCGCAGTGGGCCCTCAGATCACGACCTGAAGCCCAACGCTGCCACACGTGACCAGCTCAACGTAAGTAACTAGCGGTTTAGTTTTTACTTAGGTTATATATATCATTAAATCAAACAATAAGTTATTAGTAAAGCACCTTATGTAGACCTTACCCACTTTACTTTACAAAAAAAACCTGGTCAGTATAGTGCAAAACTGGTCAAAATATGATGTTTAGTGTCTTATTGCTTTTAAACAACAATAGAACACTGATAAAAAAGGCTGGAGTGCAACCATGCAAAATCATTCTTGAAGTCATGAAACAACATAGACAGGAAGCTGCTATCACTGTAGCAGTATGACAGATGCTTTAATGCACTATGTCTGTTTGAACTCTCAGTGCCAGAACAAACTGTTTTAACATACAGATATAAATACTCAAGAACCATTCATAGCTCTTTGATTTTCAGCATCCAAGCATCTTTTCAATAGACGGATAACAAGGCGCTCTAGCTTAGACATAAAAGAGTCGTTAATTAAAGCACATGCAGAACAGAATTTCCCCTCAGCTGATGTTGTTTTTTTCCCTTTTTCCCTGCAAGTGTCTTCATAGCTGTGTCATTACAGACTCTGCTTCTGTAGCAAGTGTTAATGGCTAAAATCGATGTTGTGCACCGACAGATCATTGTGAGCTACCCTCCAACCAAGCAGCTGAGCTCTGAAGAACAAGACCTGGTGTGGAAGTTCAGATACTACCTCACCACTCAGGAGAAGGTGGGTGTGTTGGTCGATTTCTGTGCGACCGCTCTGTGTGTTTGTGTTTATTTCTGTCTCTGCGGTTACCACTTAACGTTCTCTCCTCGTGCTTGTTACTATATACGATCTTGCACATGTTGACTGCTTCCTCCTCCTCTTTCTCCTCCTCCTCCTCCTCCTCCTCTCGCTGCAGGCTTTGACAAAGTTCCTCAAGTGTGTGAACTGGGATCTGCCCCAGGAGGCCAAGCAGGCTCTGGAGCTGCTGGGGAAGTGGAGACCCATGGATGTGGAGGACTCCCTGGAGCTGCTGTCCTCACAGTTTACCAACCCCACCGTCAGACGCTACGCCGTGGCACGCCTGCAGCAGGCAGATGATGAGGTAGGCGTTAAAGAGCGAGGGAGGGGAGGGGAGGAGGGGTCAAGAGGAGTGAAATCATGTGTGGATAGAAATGTTTAGAGTCTCCTGAGACACAAAGTATAACCAAGTATGTGCTTAAACTGTGAACTAAAATCACAAAAAACACAAATCAAGGTCTGTTTTTTGGTCCATTTCACCAGTTTTATTGAAAATATCTCTTAAAATTTAAGAAACTCCAGTTGTACTGTCACTATAATTACTCCCATCTCCTCTCTCTAGGACCTGCTGATGTATCTTCTCCAGCTGGTCCAGGCGCTCAAGTACGAGAACTTCAGTGACATTCAGGGAGGTCTGGAGCCAGGCAGCAAGAGAGACAGCCAGGGACTTTCAGATGACTCCACACTGGACAGGTCAGCACTTGGATGCTACAACGTTATAGCAGCTACTCTGGCTGTGGATCATAAATAAGTCAACGCTACCAACCACACTGATAGAGACATGGAGGTTGTCTTCCGGCCAGTTGCTAAAAATGTTTAAAAATGACACGTTTGTTCTACTTCCAATGATTTATTTTTCTTGTTTTATTTAGTTTTTTACAGCCTGGATCTCATTTTATCTCAGAAACGCTCACTGGCCTGGGGAGTATTTGCTGATTTGCAAAATATGATTATTTTTCTTTTAGACACCATAATGAACTCATTGGGTACTGTGATTTTACTGGCATTAGTCTGCACGGATCTACAGCTCTGGCCAGAATCTCGAGCTGTCAGCTGGATGCAGAGAAGTGCAACTCTGCAACTGTGCTGACCAAAAATAAATCAAGAAACAAATCTTATTTTCAGACATTAAAACAGCAATGTCCTTTCCTCTGTCTGTACCGAACACACAATCTCATCAGCCTGAGTTTTGCATTGTCACGTTCTCTGTCTGCTCATTGATTGATTGTTTCTGTCTCTTTTTACTGTTTGTGTAGTTCCCAGATCCTCTCTGGCACGTCTGGACCTTCCACTACAACGCAGAAAGGCAAGGAAGGAGCTGACAGTGAGAATCTGGAGGTAAGAAGCAAAATGTGATAGAAAACAGAAGTAGAGATGATACAGTATGAATCAGCATAAATCCTCACATGCACCAGTTGATGAAACAAAATAAAAAGCATGAAAACATGGTATATATGTGTTTGTATCTCTTTTTAGCAGGACCTGTGTACGTTTCTCATCTCGCGTGCTTGCAAGAACTCCACGCTTGCCAACTACTTGTACTGGTGAGAACAGCTTTCTGACTGAAAAATGAGCTTAGTTTGTTATTTCTGAGAATGTGTTTTTGTTTGTACATTTGTCAGCAAAAGCTGTGCGTCTTCCTCAGGTATGTCATAGTGGAGTGCGAGGATCAGGACACCCAGCAGAGAGATCCCAAGACCCACGAGATGTACCTGAACGTCATGAGGAGGTTCAGCCAGGCTTTACTCAAGGTCGGCTCTCTGATATGTCTCAATACTTGTGAAAAAAAAACAAAACAGTCAATCTCTGTCTCTTTATGGCCCACTTCTCTAACATAAACACACTTCCTCTTCCCTCCAGGGTGATAAGAGTGTGAGGGTGATGCGGTCACTACTGGCCGCCCAGCAGACCTTTGTAGACAGACTTGTGCAGCTGATGAAAGCCGTGCAAAGAGAGAGCGGAAATCGCAAGAAAAAGGTATCAGAACATGTTAACAGTGCAAAAAATGACTCAGCGTATATTGGGTTTGATACTTATTTGAATAATGCAGTTTGTGTTTTTGTATATCATTTCAGAAAATGTGCAAATATGTCAAAAATGCTTTCATTAGAGGTTGTTTTGTTGTGGATTGTCGACAGAATCTTCCAAACTTTATTCAGTTTCACACTTCAATAACACATCGTTGATTCTGGTGTTTGGTTTTAACTGTAACCGCCCACCAACACACTGATATTGTGTGTCTGTAGACGGAGCGGCTGCAGGCTCTGCTGGCCGACAACGAGAAGGTGAATCTTTCGGAGATCGAGCCGATTCCTCTTCCTCTGGAGCCTCAGATCCGGATCAGAGGCATCGTCCCCGAGACAGCAACACTGTTCAAGGTACGAGAAACTTCACCCCTAATAAATCGCTACAATGTAAAGGCAAACATGCTATTCAAGGCTCTGGTACACAGCGTCACTTGTGCATTTAATGGCCCTCAAACTTTATTTGTTGTATAACTGGACATTGAAAGCATAAAAGACAGATTGTAGATTGAGCTAACGTGTTTTTGTTTGTCCTCAAGAGGCTTTTCTATCGGAACATTTAGAAATGTTTATCTTCATCTTCAGTATGATCCAGTTTGCTCAGCTTTCTCCTCACTCCATCGAATATCTGTGTGACACATCATTCATGAATCTTTTCTTCTTGTGTGTGTGTCAGAGTGCTCTGATGCCAGCCAAGCTGATATTCAAAGCCGAGGATGGAGCCATGTACCCGGTCATCTTCAAACACGGAGACGACCTGAGACAGGACCAGCTCATCCTTCAGATCATCTCCCTCATGGACAAAGTAAGAATACTTTAATATTAATATGATGACAGATGAGAAATTAATTACTCTTTAAGAATGATAACACAGCTGTTGCTTGCTTGAACTTTATTTCTTTGTATAATTCTGTTTTGAAGTGACACTGTTTTGTTTTTGATTTTCAGCTGTTGAGAAAAGAGAATCTGGACCTAAAGTTGACGCCCTACAAAGTTTTGGCCACCAGCACCAAACACGGTAAGAACTTAAGACAATGCATTACTGTTTGGGAGAAAATAGGTTCTTATTGTAATAATTAGCACAAGCTTTTTTGTCCTTCTTTCTTCCATAAAAATCAATAATCTCTTTATAAAGGATATCTGGCAATCATCACATTTAATTACTGAATTTCTTGTTCCAGGTTTTATGCAGTTTGTCCAGTCGGTTCCTGTCGCAGAAGTCCTGGCTACTGAAGGCAACATCCAGGTCAGTAATTCACAATCAAAACGCTCTTGTCTTCTGCCGACAAACACCATAACTTCTCATTTTGATCGTGTCTCGACAGAGCTTCTTCAGGAAACACGCACCGAGTGAAAAAGGGCCGTACGGCATCAGCTCAGAGGTGATGGACACGTACGTCAAGAGCTGTGGTGAGTCGGTTTATGCGGTTTTAATGCTTATTCTCTACCTGCAGATGAGCCCAGAGGTCTAATTCATTTTACTCTCACTGCTGTGTGTCCTTCCAGCCGGTTACTGTGTCATCACATACATCCTGGGAGTAGGAGACAGACACCTGGACAACCTGCTGCTGACAAAGACCGGTGAGGCAAACATGCTTTTTTATAGATCAGAGTTTATTCAACATTTTTTTCCTCAGTATTTTGGAAAAAAATACAAGCTTTGAGTATGGACTCTCGGGGTCATCTCCTCTCTTCATTCAGGGAAACTCTTCCACATTGACTTCGGCTACATCCTGGGCAGAGACCCCAAACCTCTTCCGCCACCCATGAAGCTGAGTAAAGAGATGGTGGAGGGGATGGGAGGCATGCAGAGCGAGCAGTACCAGGAGTTCAGGAAGCAGTGCTACACCGCCTTCCTGCACCTCAGGAGGTAGGAGACCGGACACACACACACACACACTCACTAACAGAAATAACTTCACTTTGATGTAGAGAAGAGTCGAGCTTCTAATTTCAAACTATGAATGTGCACAGACTGATGTTTCTACCAGAGCAGTGGGTTTGCATGATTTAAATTATTACCAACAAGTGTCCAAAGTGTTGATTTCCTTCCTTTTAATGCAGCCACTGATATCATATGTCATTGTAGCTTTAAAAAAAACTTTAAAAAAAAGACTTTAAACTTGCTTGAAGTAAGAAATAAATCACAGGAGACATTTAAGCTTCAGTTTCAGTCAGTTACATTATTATCACACAGTGAGGCAGTTGAAAATAGGGACTGTTTTGAGCACATTTCTTTGTTGGTTCACACAGATTTGACACAAAAGAGAAAAGCCTTTACAGAAACATTACTTACATTACAACAGTGATACTAAACATTATCTTTGTTGAAAACATTAAAAAACACAAACACACATACTGTATTTAACCACTACGGTAAAATATCTTCCCCTCCATTTCTTCAGATACTCCAACCTGATCCTGAATCTGTTCTCTCTCATGGTGGACGCTAATATTCCTGACATCGCCCTGGAGCCGGACAAGACTGTTAAGAAGGTACGATTGTTGTTATGCTTAATGAATCTTATCACCCTGTCTCATTAAAAATGTTTTTTCAGTGGAGCTTTGGTGTCACGTAGATAAAATGCAGTTTTGAAAAAGATTTCGTCAGAATTCACATTTTCTTTCTGATACATTTATATGTTGTTAAGATCCAGACATCAATTCAAATCACACTTTTTACACTTTACTTAAAGCTTTAGCATTTATAAGCAATATATAAACTCTTAATTGTTTATAACACACTATAATGTAGTTGTTAAATGTAAAACACAGTTGTAATAATATAAAATGTCTTCATAGAAGAAGTTATAATTATTGACAAATACTGTTTTACTTCAAATGTCCTTTTAATGCTGCTTATAACTACATTATAGTGTGACTGTTTAACTGCTTATAAATGCTAAATAGTGGGACTTAAAGTCAAAGTGTTACCACTCTACAAC
This sequence comes from Thunnus thynnus, assembly GCF_963924715.1. Lineage (NCBI taxonomy): Eukaryota > Metazoa > Chordata > Actinopteri > Scombriformes > Scombridae > Thunnus > Thunnus thynnus. Next base: position 16,213,084 of record NC_089538.1, on the reverse strand, counting down.
AGAAATCTGTACACAGCACCAGTCAAAAGTTTGGACATAACTTCCCCTTCACTTGAATGAGAACATGTTTAAACTCTTGACTGGTTCTGTACCTTCCGCTCTTAAAAGCAGATGAACCCTTGTTGCTTAGATGAAAACATGTTGGAAGTTTTGGTTGACCTTAAATAACGGTGACATCGAGATTTACAGGATTGATGGAAATAAAAATCAGGTAGTTGCCTCTCATTTCCACTTCCAGCTGCCAAAGTATTAAGCTGCCCAGTACAATAAATAATGAGTGACATTTATGTGGTTTAATATTACGCCTCAAGGTGCAAGACAAGTTCAGATTGGACCTATCGGACGAGGAGGCGGTCCATTACATGCAGAGTCTGATTGACGAGAGCGTGGGCGCGCTGTTTGCTGCTGTGGTCGAGCAGATACACAAGTTTGCTCAGGTAAGTGTACTAAAAATGACATATACTTGAACCTAGAGTTGGAAAAAAAAGACTAATAAAGAAATAAATCTGCAACAGTTTTGATAATCTGTTAATGAGTTTAGCAAAAAAAGCCAACAATTCTCCAGTTCCAGCTGCTCAGAAGTAAATTTTTGCTGTTTTTTTTTTAGTCTTTTATGATATTAAACTGAATGTTTCCCAGTTTGGGACTGTCAGTAGAACAAAACAAGCAATATGAGTGTGTTAACTTGGGCTCTGGGAAATTGTGACAAGCATTTTCTTTTACAGACCAATAAATTGATCAAGAAAATACCTGATAATGTAAAAAAAGATTAAAAGATGCAACACAGGATCTGACAAGCTAAGTCTCAACATGTTAAAAAGTTAATTTCACCATGTTAAAATCTGAAACTGTCCCCACTGTCTCTCTTCAGTACTGGCGCAGATGAGCAGACCAGAGAGACGGTTGAGACGAGGCCGAACTGGATCGACGAGACGCACAGAACCCCCTGCAGCAGGAACACATGATCATATGGCTCTGACCCGTCTGATGCCACATGTGTGTGAGTGTGTGTGTATGTGTGTGAGGATGAAAGAAAAACTCAATGACACTGTTTTAAAAAAAAGAAAAAGAAAAAAGAAAGGCCAAGAATGCACTGCCAACCTTTACTGCAAGATGGTTAAACAAAGACAGGGACGTCTTTGTTTGCTTCTGTATATATCATGTATATTAATTATTAAATGAATTAAATGTATGGCCAAATAAAAGACTGTTGATACAACTTTTTTTTTTTACTCTAAAGCAGTGTGTATTTTTCACCATTTTAGCCCAAAAAAGTGCTGCTATGCAGTGTTTATGGCACGCAAGATAATTCTTAATTGAGCATTGCTGACCATCTGTGCATGGTCATATAATCTACGCTGGGGGTAGAAACAAGTCGAAACCCCAGAGAGCTGATGAGTCACCGAGAGAGTGACTAAGCATTTCCGCTGAGGGAAGAGATCGTTTTGTACAAAGATAATCTTTTTTAACAGATCTAAAATGAACTAAAACGCGACCAATTACTGTTTCAACATAGATATGTGCCTATTGCTTCAAACACTTGAAAAAATGTGACACTATCCCTTTTTTAAATGTATTTTTTTGGGGGGGCTGTTATTAGATAGCACCACAAGAGAAAGGCTGCAAAGGTCCCCTGCCAGACGTGAACGAGGGATTTTGCAGCTCACACGGCGTCTTAACCCCTAAACTACAGGGGCGGCCTGTGAAACTCTCCTTTAAGGCATCAAAATGGTTCAGAGGCTTGTAAAGGCTAAGAAACATAAAAACCTGACTGCTGCAAAATGGGGAAAAAGATATTATCAACATCAGGCCACTTGTGGTCCGGGGGGGGGGGGGGGGGGGGGGGGGGGGGGGGGTTGTCAGCGAAATAAAAACATTTCAGTGAAACCTGTTTTGTATTTTCTAATGTCATCATATATAAAAATCACTAATTGCTAGTTTTATCCAAAATGTTCAAAAACATTTGACTCACGTTCATTTTTTAATACTCTGTAAAATGTTAACAGTAATGTAATAACTTCAGATGATTGGTAACATTCTGACTTCTATCAACGCAACGAGGAAAGACGCCAACTTGTAAGACACTGTTCACGAGCTCTGCACGTATTAGTCAGACTTACATAATTTTTTCAGTATTTCTGGGTTTTTTTCTTTTTGGCATAACAGTTTAAAACATTAGTTGTACTTAAACTAGAACAACAACAAGAGAGCCACGGTTTGAAAAGCTTTGTCAACATTTCATGATTTTGACTAAACTATGTAGAGATATGAGAGTTCTGGCTGCAACCAATTATTACTTTGTTTAACAATTAATACACTGATTATTTTTTTATAGTTTATAGTTAAAAAAAAAAACTGCCTATCACAAGTTCCCAGAGCTGAAGGTGAATTAAGATTTAAGGTTTGTCTAAACAGCAAGATATTTAACTTACAATGACTTAAAACACAGAAAAGCAGCAAATCCTCACATCTGAGAAGCTGAAACCATTAAATGTTCATCATTTTACTTGATAACAGACTCAACCGTCATTAAAATAGTCCGAATTTCATTTTCTCTCAATAAACTAATCATTTCAGCACTAGATTTGTTATCACCTTTACGTTTAGTTTTGGCATATTTCATCTCCCACGTCATCAATATGAAAAGTGGCTTTTAAGAGAAGCAATTACGATCTGTACAGAAAATGCAAACAGCAGAATTAATGTCTAATAAGAAACAAGCTTCACAGGGTGAAATCAGTGAGCTGTGATACACTGCAGTTTACTCCACAGGACATCGCACGCCAACATACACACACAACTAGCGGATAAGCGAACTTAAATCCATCTCGGTGGAGAATTATTACAAACAGCAGAACAGAGAAAGCAGCAGCCTGACTGTTGTGTAGTCAGGTGCTCATTCACACAAGCCAGCTTTTTGCTTAACACATTAATCATCTCTCTCCACAACGTAAGCACTGCGCTTATTAATAAAAGCCATACCACTGGCTTGTCCGTGGAGCTTTGGATAACCCCCCAGGTCACTGTGGACTCTGGAAAAGGTAGAAGGGGAAACAAACAACGTTGGACGGCCAAACCCCCCCCCAAAGGCTCCCCAATGTTGCGTAAAGATTGCAACACCAGCAAAACGGAAGGCAGAAGGCGAGATGTCAAAATGTTCCTTGTTTTCATGCAGGAGGCAGGATGAGGTGTCAGTCACGGGTAAGAGGCAGCGAACCTCCGATGGGGCAACTGTGAGTCAGAAACATTTCAGAGCGAAGGAGAGAAAAAACTACTCTTTGTTATCACTTTGGAAAAAAGCAGCATGAAGTAGCTGTTGGCTGCATGTTGGAGGAGGGGGGGGGGGGGTCAGAAGTTTTCTTAGTTCTTGTTTATGACGCTTATGGTTTGGACTTGTCTGTCGAGCGGCACTGGACTGCGGCAACCGCAACCAGATTTAGATTCTTCAACTGAACCGGTGGACGTGCACAAACACAGGAAAACAGCTCCTTTTGGACTCGTCAGATAAACTTTTTCTCCTTCACTGGTAATTCTCACTCACCAGTCGATTCTCTGACCCCCTCTGACAAGCAGTCAGAAGAATGTGCTCGTATGTTTGAGACTGGAAGCCACGATTTCTATCACTCGATGATTGATGTCAGCGAAACAGAATGACGCGTTAGAGGTCAACTGGTTGCCTAACAGGAAGGAACGAATATGATGTGTTTACAGTAAGGAATTTGATTTTGGGCCATGACCTTTTCTCGCACATCATCGTCATTCATCGGCCTAATAATGGACTCCATTAAAGTGGTGAGTTCCACGAGAAATGAGGGTCAGAGGTCAAGGTCAAGTACAGAAAAGCACCTTCTAAGCTGGAGGAGTTTCATTATCTTACTCAAAGACATTACAGTACTAAGTATGTCATGTCAAAGGGTCTGAACCATGAAACACGACACTGTTGCCTCATTATAAAATTACTAAAATCCTAATTGTCTCATTTAATTGTTGGGTCTATAAAACGGAGCTGCAACAATTAGTCGATCGACAGAAAATTAATCGAAAACTATTTTGATAACCAGTCATTGTTTTGAGTCATTTTTTAAGAATAAATGCCAAAATTCTCTGATTCCACATGAATATGAACGAATATTTTCGGTTTTCTTAAGTCCTCTATGATAATAAACCGAATATCTTTTGGTTGTGAATTGTTGGTCAGGCAATTGCCATTTAAAAGACCAAATAACTAATTGATTAATCAAGAAAACAGTAGACAGATTAATTGATAATCAAAATAATTGTTAGTTGCTGCACAAAAAATGTCAGGAAACTGTGAAAAATGTTACGATCCCCGAAAGCCCGAAGTGACATCTTAATGTCTTGTTTTGTCCGACAAACAATCCAAAACCCAAAGATATCAAACCAAATTCAAAGAAAAACAGCAAATCCTCACAATTGAAAAGCTGGATTAGAGGAATGTTTGACATTATTTCATGAAAGATGATTTGAACAATTCATTGATTATCAAAGTATTATAAGACGGACGATCGACGGATTAATCTAATAAATATTTCAGCTGATACAACAGCCAGGAGGCCAAATGGGAAGATTAGCCTAAAAGTAGAGTTCAGACAGACCAGATTCAACATGTTCATCAACAGCAGCTGGTTGAATTTAGTTACTGTTGGTTAACAAGCTTATTAGCCTGCTAGCTACTAACCAAATATCTCACATAGAATCAGGCAGCTCACATTATTTCTTGCTAACTTCAAATAAAAATATGAGCCTGGATTCCAGTTTTTATTGCCTTTTTCAAATGAGAATTTGTAAAATAAAGCCTGACCAATACTAGACTATTGAGGCTGATACAGATTGATATTTTAGAGTAAAAAAAATTCTATCTATCAGTCTATTTTTGGCCGCTTAACTGGGTGAGAGTTGCAGTAGTCGTAGGCTAAGCAAGGTAGCCACATCCTGCAGCTCCTCCTGAGGAATACTGATACGTTCCCCAAGGTCAGATGGGATATGAAATCCCTCCAGTGTGTTCTGGGTTTGCCCTGCGGTCTTATCCCAACTAGACATGTCTGAAATACCTCCACATCAGAGTAGAAGAAGCTTTACTCTGAGTTTATTCCTGATGTCTGAGCCAACTAATTTCAGCTGATCTCTTCTGTCATTCTTCTGAGCTTGTGACTGTAGGTGAAAAAATCCAGGAATATTATATACTGACTGACAACTTCAACATAGCATAAACCAACACTTTTGATGAGGATCACTTATTAAATAATTAAATAACTTTACGCAAGATATGATATAATCCTGTTCGTCCTCTCTGATGGACAAACTATTTAAAACTTAATTATCACAAACTTTGTGAGTGTCTTTGCCATTTCTGTGCTGCAAATTTGTGTTACTCATTGGCCAATATGTGTTGATACCAATATATTCGATAAGCTATATCAGCTCTGCATCGATCTACGTGTAGCTTTACTGTGAAACAAATCATCTTTTTCTCCTTTTCTGTTTGTAGATCTTGGTACCGAACAGTTTGACACAGCTTTCCTCCACAGAAAACGGTTGCTTTTGATGTAAGTTCGGACATTTCAAGTGGACCTCAGCAGGTATCGACTGCAGACGTATGTGACTCTCTTCCATTTCAACCCTCACAGAGCACAGCGACGTGTCGAACCCTGGCACTTACACACCTGTGACACCTATCTGTATAGAGCAGCACTCAAAGTAAGATGCATTTCAAGTCATTTAGTATCAGTCTCCATTTATCCCACATGTCTCCTGAGAAAAGTGAGACACAGGTGGGATGCAGATACCAGAGTCCAGGCCTGGTTCCAGCTCCTTCCCTCCACTGTCCCAGTACGCTGCGCCTGCGTTGGTGTCATGATGAAGAGGATCGCTGGTGAACATGTTGCCCAGGATCGTGGTCTGATCCTGGTTGGAGGGAAGACTAGAGGAGGACCGGATGGAGATGTTATCAGCGAGTTCCACGTGGATGTCACAAGGGTCGACGGGGACCAGGGACACAGGAACCAAAGAGACTGGATCGTGAACAGACGCCTAAAAGGAAGACATATTGTTAGCGTCTTTTTTAGGAAAAACAGGCAAAGAAAGAGAGTGAAAACTGAAGTGTAACGTGTAAATCAGACCGGAGTCTTGGGTTGACTTTCAGCGGTTGGCGCAGCTCGTCTTGGTTTACGCAGAAACACAGTGAGAAGTGGAGCGACGAGCAGAGAACACAACGCGATTCCCAAACACAGCAGAGGCAGCAACCCTGCGGAGAGACACAGGTTGAACCAACACCAGAGGTAAACAAGATGAACCAACAGTGAGGCTGCAGAGTGAGGTGAGCCAAAAGTCACCAGCAGGAGACTTAATTGGCCCTTTGAACTCTGTTGTCAGACATGGATTACGGTTCAGTCCTTTTTAACAGGCAAACAAAGGAGTCTTTACAATTTTCTTTATAGCTGAGACTTTTTAGCTGAACTAGACAACAGCCTGTTAACCTGGTGGTTCCCAATCTTTTAGCATTATGACTCCTTAAAATTAAGCAATATCTTATCATGACAGCTCGTCACATGTTGTAAAAGTCATGGTGAGATGAAATGCTTCACCCAAACAATGATTTTTCTTCTCAGTTTATAACATTTGAATTATTTTTAAAGACCTGAAAAGTGAAAATGTGAAACTAAGTATTTGAAAAAGTACAAAAAAGGACAAAGATTAGATAAGTCAGGGCAGATTTTTTAAGTCTTTGGCCCAGTTGCTCTGAGCAGACATTTTTGAATATTTTATATTATGTTACATGTGTGAGGGTACCTGGATGCCCAACATTATATACTGTGTCCTTGAAACCTTCTGTTTATTGCAAACAAAACATAGCCCATAGCCAAATTTTGGAAATCCATGAATTGAAAAAGCTTACAACCCTTGCTTTGTGAACCACTACACTGTCTTGCTTTTGAAAAACTTGTATCTATGATTGAGGAAAACTCTCCATCTTTGAGAAAATGTGGAGCTCCTTTATGACATTTATTGATAAGGTTGAAAAAACTATAATTTTGTGTGACAGAACTATGTTTTTTCTTCTTACCTGTCCTTCTAATCATCTCACAACCACTTAGATTTATCCTGTGACTCCTTCCTTTTTACAGTCTTTTGTGAAAGCAGCATCTAAGTGATTTACAATACTTGAACCTTTGTAGAGACCGAGGATCCCTCTGTGATTGAGCCAAAAGGGGAACAAATCCATCATATCCACTTTATAAGGTTAAACTGCGATCAATGATTGGTTGAGCTGCCAAATGTACATAAGGGCAACTCAGGTAGATCACGGCATGATTTAACTATTTCAAACCTCAAAAGTTAAATTTGACCGCTCTTCAGTCTCCTTCTCACCTGATTTGGAGACGATCTCGACACATTGGGGGGCAGATTGCGGGGAAGCCGCCATGGAGAAGGTTGGGAAGGAGAAGTTGGCCACAGCGCAGTAGTTCTGACCCGGAGCCAAGCCTATGAACTCCACATGGGACACCACTTCCTGCGTCCAAACTGTGCGGCTCTGCAAGATACAAATAAAACCAGAGATCCATAAAAGGTAAGAACAAAACTCCAATTTGTGTATAGTTAATTTTAAATAACTGATGGACTACTGCAAACCCTTCAAAACATTGAACTCTGACTCAGTTCATATTAATTGAGTTCTTTTTTTCATCAATATTGATCTTTTACTTGCAGTGAAGGACAGAAACTGCCTGATCAGTGTTTTTAAAATATGTACAAAGATTTTTGGAGTTAAATGGGGATCTGAACTCTTTTTGTCACTAATAATTTATGAGGAAATTGATGAGCATATTGAGCCTTGACACCATCTTAGTAAGTGAATTTCGATTGCTGCCTTCAGGATGTCTCTGCTCTACCTGCAGGTGTTATTACAAATCCTTTATCGCCTGTCCTTTTATTTTATTATTTGTAGATATTTCTATTTACTCCATAACTTATTTATTACCAATGCCACATATAGTTTTTAAGCTCATGTTTTAGCTTAGTGATTTCCTCTATTTATTGTTATTCATTTGTTGATTTGGTGGAGAGCTGCTGCATACAATTGCACTTGCAGGGATAAGTGGATAATTAGATAAGTTGTTTTGAATCAGAAGACATCTGCAAATGTGCACCATTTCACACTCAATGTGATCCAAAATTTGGAGGTTTAAATCTTCAGACTGGGTGGAAACTTAAATGTGTGAATGACTTCTAGAGCAGCACCCAGGTGTGAAACTGATAACTGACTGAATATGGCTGAAATATACCAGAAAACCGGTTTATATGGACTTTCCTTTCAGCATGTTTTAATATTTATACACCACAACCATAGTCAGTTAAAAGACAAAGCATGTTAGACCTGGTGTTCAGAGCGATTGAGCTTATTGTACACAGTCACTGTTGTCCAGGGGTCAATCAGTTCAGAGATAGGACAGCATCCCTTCAGAGAGCACCGCCTGTTGGCAGCACAGGGGAACTGCACCTTCACCAACAGCTGGTCCTCTTTCACAGAGACTGAGACAGACGGAGGGCTGAAGGCTGGGTGGGCAGTGAGAGGAGAGAGGAGCTGTTAATTATCTCCAAGCTCAGGATTAAATACCTGGTGATACTTTAACATATAACACATTTTAGCAGGTGATTGTAGTTTTAAACCATGTGCCACAGACAGCCAAGAGCCTGCAGGTTTCCAGTCATACTGCAGGCTCTCCCCACTCTGTGTCTCAGGTTTCAAGGCCGCTGAATTACAGAAAGTGCAGATTGTCACTGACTGAAGTCACTGTAGTCGAACTTGCGAGGCTTAATCCAGACGGTGGAGCTGGGACTGAGGTGGACACCCAGACGAATCATGTTGTACAGCTCGAAGTCCGAGAAAGCCCGAGACAAGTCACAGCTACGAGACGAGACCCAAACACACCACGGCACGTCCTGCCAGGGGTCCCTATGACACGAGGAAAAGTACGGTCACACAGACAGTAAATATACAGATTTACAGATTTAAGACTTTGTTATTATTTAAATGTTGTAGTTAGATGGCAGCTTGGCCATTTCAACACGACTGTTTGTGATTTGGATCAATAAGCAAGCAGCAGTTTTCCGAGCTTTCCCCTTGTTGATTCTCCCAAAATGTTTCAAGCTCTGGGAATCATCAAATTAATTGTTTCAAGGCCATTTTTTAAACTTTCCAGACACACACAATAACTTTTTGTTTAACCTGCAGTCATTCTGAAACTATCCGTCCTTTAATTTCACTCTACTTGGACAAAGTCTGTCTTCATTTGTTTCCATTTTGTGGTTATAATGTCTATGAGACCCTTTAAATGTGTGTAGGAGGGAACACATTACACTCTCAGCTCTCAGAGAGGCAAAGAGGATTGAGATTGTGAAATCACATTCCGAATGAACGACTGACTTTGAAATATCAAAACACATTTTTATAGATTTTCTGTCTTCACTGATTATATTTTGGCTGATTTATTTCAGTATCTTTGTTTGCAGGGAAGGGATTCTGTCATGTTTCCACTAGATTAGATGTTTCTATCTCAGCATCCTCTTTTTTTAATATGTTGGCTTTGCATCATTATATTTTCATATTCATTTTTATTGATTTTCTTTTTATCAATCATTCTCTTTTATGTCTGAATCTTAATTTACTTTCGCTGCTGTTGCCGTTATAGAAATGTATTTCCCTTCTTATGTGGAAAGCAGATTTTTATAAATCTCATTTACAATGTTCAGTATAACCTTATAGATAAGATTAACATGATTGATCCTATGAAAGGAAACTGCCTCCTCTCAGACACACTCAGTCTCACACTGCTTTCCAAACACCAATCAAAGTAAACCAAGTTATAACACAATGTAAAGAAACCTATCTGGAACATTGGGAAGATGAAACTAAAAGCAAAAGTAGATCAGAATTATCTGGCCCTAAAAAGAAATCATGAACTGGCAGAATATGTCTGGACTGTCAGAGATAGAAAGCAGAGACAGATCCTAACCAAGTACAGGCTCACACTGACCACGAACGATGGAAAAAGAACAACACAAAAAAATCATTGCAACCGAGAGAAGAACAGAATATGTGGTCACTGTTCGACAGGTGAGGTTGAGACAGACAATCCTACAATTTAAAACATTCAATAAAATAATGAACATTTACTTTAACGAGTTCAACTCTAAAAATTTCCAGATTTCAAAGAGTTAATGACGTCTCAAAATTTTTAAAAAAGTCCTAGGAGAAGGAGACAGAGCGTATCCTGCTGCCCAATATGTATTAACATGGTACAACCTGAGACACACACAGAACATACATAGGATATACTGTATAAATACATAGACGTGCTGTATATAATTAATATACATCAATCTTGATGTCATGTTAATGTTATTTTGTTTCATTGACTTGATTCGGCAATATTGTTGTTGTGACATTCATGCCAATAAAGCAAATTTGAATTTGAAATAAAATGGTATGGATGGATCATTTTAAAAAATTAGAATATTACATATAAGTATATTACATTATGAGCATCTATAGTGATACATACACGATGAGGCATGAAAAAACAAAATAAAAAAAAAGGTAAAGGCAGGAGTGTTGTAGTGTTGGCAGCATAAAATAGTTATTGCACTTGTAGCAGCAAAAACAAAGTATGTGAAGTAACTTTAAATTCTCTGTAATGCTCGTTAACACACTCACTCTCACACAGGGACAGGAAGACTTACCCCTGTGTCTTTGTCTGTACGGTGTAGGTGGTATTAGGACTGGCATAGGGACAATCCCACCGCAGGAGGCATCCTAAGTCCAGCGATTCCACTGCAGTGTAGCAGACTAACCCAGTCGACCCTGAGAAGATCGCACGAAACCCGGACACCGAAATAGCACACTTACACAGATGCTCATTGACCGGTTAAGTCTGATTGTCACAACTTCGTTAACGCTTGCGAGCATGAGTACTCACATAGGAGGGAATGATTTATTCTAACAACCACAGAAAAGCAAAAGAAACACTTTAAACGACTCAACCTTAACATCAGCATTAATTAACTACATTAACCTCTATACTCACCAGTGATGAGCAGGGCGACCATGACACACAACTCCAACAGCGCTCTCAACCCACCCGCAGTTAGATCTGGTGTCCCCATGACCCCTTTGTGACCTCAGGATCAAGTAAGCAAGACTATGAGGTCTCACCTACAGTCCGCACAGTAGCATAGGTGACTGACTCTCTTTAAAAGCATGATACATGCACCTGTAAGGACACGCTGAGGAAGAGTGCTGCATTGGAGAATGATAGACTGTAATCAGCGGGAGGGTGGAAGGGGTGGAGAGATAAGGATTTAATTGAAGCACGGAGATTTTGTAAGAGAGAGGAGAGGCTGTACTTAAAGAGGAGGACGAGGAAATTGAGAGCAAGACGGAGGCAGAGGTTAAGACTATTTCTGGTCACGCATGATAGGAACAAGGTATTAATTTAATATTTTACATGTAATTTTAACTACTGGATTTACACAGATTTTTCTGTTCTGTCAGTCATATTAATATTTTGTCAAAATGGGATAAACGTATAAAAAAAAGTGTTTAAAAACAGAGCTCATGAAGTGGAAAAGATAACGAGAAATACAGATGAGGGGATAAAAACCTAAAGGTGCAGCCAAATACTGGAGTGAATGGCATATTTAAATGACAGGTTCATAAATCAGTCACATAGTCAGGCACCCAAATGAACATTTAAACAGGTTCTTCTTGCTGTAATCATTCCTCCTGTTCATACTGACCATGAGAAGATCTTCATAATGCACTTTCAATATAAGCGATGGGGGACAAAATCAGTCTTCTTTTTGTGCAAAATTGTATTTTAAGAAGTTTATCTGAAGCCAATATGAGGCTTCAGCTGTCTGAATTAGTCAAATAAAGTGGATATCTTCCAAAGTTACAGTCTTTTTGGTACAAATTTCTCTGTTTTTGTTTCCATCCCTCCACTGCAGTTCACACTGTACACAAAATTTCCCCCGGACAGTTTTCTTACAGCAAGCAAGACGTATTTCAATGTTAATATCGGCACCTGGCTATTATTTAAAGGACAGACTTGAAAAAACAGATACGTCAGGAGAACATCGCTGCATTCTATCTTTTTATTCAATGCCATCTTTAAATAATAAGAATCTGTACATCTCTTAAGCAGGTCTTTGACCATTCATTCCCAAAAGTAATAATGATATCAATAGTTTCCTTATTAACAACAGTAATACAGTTGAAGTGCTTTAACCAGGCAACCAGAAGGGCCAACAGATCATACAGCAACAAAAATAGTCAAAAAAACGGTGTACAGCACACACTCTCTTAGCCTGCCTCTCTCTCTCTCTCTCACACACACACACACACACACACACACACACAATCTCTCACACTAAATCCTCCAGCTCTTTCTATACACGCTCACATATTTTCATGTCTCACACACACACACACACAAAAACAAACAAACAAACAAACACACACACGTCCCAATAGTGCACCATACACCTCATGATAATTAAAGACATTAAAGCAAAAAACTGCCTGTTCATTCAAAACAGCACCAAACATCAAAAAAATGCAAAATCATTGCAACAGTAATAATACTAAGCTTAACATTCCTCATTTCAGCATCATCATCATCATGAGTCACATGAATTTTTACATCTGCAGATAAACAGGATCTAACCGACCCGGCCCCAAACTCTGTGTGTGTGTGTGTGTTTACATGCTGAACAGTTCTGCAGGCGGCCAATCATCAGTCAGATCTAAGCAGGCACAGCTGACATGTGAAGCTGCGTCGCCCTCAGCCCAGCAGAGGGCGACACACACAACCAGTCTCTCCAGCAAAGATACCAGCTTCTTAAAACAGATCCCAAAGCGTCCATCAGTCAAGGAGTGTGTTTTAGGTAAACTGATCCGGACTCTCAGTCAGACCCTCCTCTGCACCAAAAAGTGTGTCTGGAAAAATAAGCAGGGTATTGCTGCATTAAAATCTGTGCAAATTTTAAGAACTTAATTTCCAGGGAAGAGGTTTTGGTGCAGAGTTTTCAACCCAGAGTCTTTTCTGTGTGTATTTGGTGTTGAGAAAGCCAGGTTTATGTCTGCGCCCCCGGCAAGGCGAGTCCTGGTTCCAGGCTGGTGGTGGTGGTAGTAGGTGTCGGGGAGGGCGGCAGCCCCTTGGGTCCCGGACAAAGCAGCCCGTGAGAGGCTGTGTGATCCCCGTTCAGGTTCTTGTAGGGGTTTCTGCGTGGCGGAGCTCTGAGACACATTGAGGGGAAGCGAAAGCCGGCTAGGCAGCAGCCGGGACAGGAGATCACCTCCTCCTGGTCTAGAGAGTGGCCGCTGCCTGAGCCGAACGGGGAGGAACCAGCGGGGTCGCTGACGGGGGAGTGATACCCGTTGTTGTTTGTTGTGGCACCGGTGTTGGTGGTGCTGTCGCTCCATCCCTGCGGTCGATTCACGACCACGTTGTTATTGTCCAATTGAGATAGAGGAGGCAGGCATGGGGGCCCGTTGGAGATGGCTGACCCCCAACCGTTTGAGAAGGGAGGAGTTGAGGGCTGGAGGGGAGTCGAGGAGTGGGATGGAGGAGGGGAAAGTTTAGAGTAAGGAGATGAAGTGCTGTCTTGTGTTTCTGGGGAGCTGGTGCAGTCCATGGGCTCCTCCTCCCCCTCCTTCTCTTGGTCCAACGACAGCGGTTCAAGAGACAGCGGAAGACCTGAATCCCCTGCCAGGTTAGTCCCACTCCCCTCCCTCATCTCCATTTCTTCTCCTAGCAGTCTCTCTTCCTCACTCGTTCCGTTTATTTCACCGTTTACAGTGTCTATCTCAGACTGGGACTCCTCCTCGGTGAGGACAGTGCTCGGTGCTGATGTGAGGTGAGGAGGAGGCGTACAAGGAAGTGAGTGGCAGCGTCTGTGCCTCCTGAGCAGGGTGCCACCGTCAGCCTCGGACGCTGAGGACTCATCGCAGGAGTCTGGCGGAGGGGGCAGGGTGAAGGTCAGGGAGATGACTGACTTGCTGGGAGTGTCAAACAGCTTGATCTTGCCGCCTTTGAGGTCCTCCCTCTGAGAGAAAGGGTTGACCCGAGCAGGAGGTGCCAAAGTAACAGAGGGGGGCGTGTCCGGGGGATGGAGCATGTCGGATTTGCTGCGGGAGAGGCGGGGATCTGATGGGAGGCAGAGGGATCTCCGTCGCAGAGGGCCAATTGATGGAGAAACAGCTTTAAAAAAAGAAAACCAGAGTGAACGGTGCTTAGTGTTAATTTGCGGAAACAAATATTTACTCTCAAGGGCCAACAGAGCATCTGATGACTCACCTTTCACTGCTGGCTCATCCTTCTGTTTCCTCTCAGCCTGCCTCCTCTCCAGCTCCAACACAATTTGGGAGAAGGATGGACGGAGCTTCGCATCCATCTGACAGAAGGAGAAACAAACAGCTTTGAGTCTGACCGGTCACAAGCACGACAGACGAGACAGAGAAAACAAGTCAAAGACAACTACAGTGATCAATTTAGCTCTTATCCAATCTAGACTTTAATTTGGCCAATCCGTGTCCATGAACAGTAGAGTAAACAAAGAAGACAAACAGAAGATAAATATCAACCAGGGACTGTGTGTGTGTGTGTGTGTGTGTGTGTGTGTGTGTGTGTGTGTGTGTATGGGATGAGTATCTCTTACATTACAGCAGGCGATAGCCAGTTCCAGGAAGTCAGGAGGACAGTCTCTAACGATCTGCTGAAAGGCCTCCACATCCAGACCAAAGTCCTGCAAAAAAAAAGCACAAGGAAATTACAACTATGATGATCTGGTGGCAACATGACAGTTACAAATAGATTTTTTCTTTTTATTTAGGATAATTTTTGCTTTGAAAACTTAAGAAAACATGAAAAAATGCAATCTATACCATCCTCTGTTTAATGCTAAGTTGAGGTGACGCTGCCAGATGTGGCCTCAACTGCTGAACTATAAAACGGCCACAAGGGGGAGCCACAAGCTTCAAAAAGCTTTCAGTCTATGTTTAACTCTGTTTCTGTGTCCCAAAGCCACATTACATACAGCACTGACAACAAAATATAATAATTAAGTATGAATTACAGGTAGTATAAAATAAATCCATTTACTGTTTGTGCCAACAGAAAATTGTGCAATATGTGTACCTACAGATGTCAAACTGCAAATTATAAACGTGCACAAAGAGAAAGGAAAATATTTTTCCAAAAATATGATATATTTTTTGATTTATTTAAAACATGTTAATAGATATATTTCACCATCATCTGCAATCAGTTTTAATTTCCTGCAGCTGTGAGCAGCACTTTGATTTCTTTGTCCTAAAATGTGTGTTTTCAGTTTGCATGGTGACCACTTTCTGCATTCTCCATTTTCCAGTGTGAACACATATACACACACAGTTAAAACCTGCATAGAGTACTGTATGCAGTATGGAACTGGTAAACATGGTGAACTGTCATAGTCTCCTTTGTGAGCACGAGATTCACACAACGCACACTCTCTGTACAATACACACCATCCATTAGGCGCTGCATGTTGGTTATTTTGAGCCCTATCACAGTGACATTTTGGGATGTGTAAATGTTCTATCAAGATAGGAGAGTCAGCTTCCTGTTTGTTCAAGATGATGATCAGAAGTTAGATTCTAAAATGAGATATCCGCCATTTCATATTCTCCAAAATCATCGTTGACATTAAAGTGTCGTTGTCATCTCGACATCTCTGCTTGCACAACACTGATGTCGAAAGTGTTTTCGAAATACTTCCTACTTTAGGCAATAAAATTAATACAGGAACTGTCTGACCTGCGTATTATTAATAATGGCTTTATCAAACATGTTCTGTGCACAACCATTTATGTAATAAGGGACTCTGGGAAAACAAGCGTGCATGATATGATGAGAATGTGATGATGATGATGAAGGATCAGGGGATTTTGTTAATACACAGTGATGAAAACATTGTCGTCAGGTACCTCAGTGCGTGGCAGGATGTCAGGGTCGGCCTGTATCCTCGCAATAATCTCACACAGGATGATCCCATATGCAAACACATCCACCTGCAGGGAGGAAGACGAGTCAGTTGACAAGAGATACACGCGGAGATAAAGACGACATCAAATACAACAGGAAGAGACCAACTCTGACCAACTGTGCTTATATTATGGATTTACTACACTTTCATCTTACAAAATGGTGTAAAATTAACAATAATTTTTCATAAAATGGCTTGAAAACAGCCTGAAACATTTTGTGTATAGATGATAAAAAAATTGGATTGGTTGTTAAATTTTAATGTTTTTTTAGTAAGAAAACTTTCAAAAGTTTGAAAAAAGCAAGATGGACTAATTAGTCTACTTTGATTTCTCATGTATGCTTGTTGCATTATGCCTTATTAGTAATTTATGACTCTTGTTGTAGACATGAAGGTCTGAAAATCTGATTATATAAGTTTTGTAAACTGATATTTTTTATTTTTAGACTAAAAGAGGAAAACGGGCTGCATTGTGGGTCTGGTTTAAATTCATTTGTAGTTTCTTTTAAGCCCAGGCACGCTGAAAATTAATATAAAAAGAACATAATAATCACTTGCATGTAACCTGAACAGGCAATCATGATTTCCACTAAGCTAAACAGAAATTACTAGTAGCAGAGGCCAAGAAGTACACCTCTTACATAACTGAATTCCTGTTTGCCTTCCACATAACAACTGATTTGTTAAATATTTATTGCTTTGTTTTAGTGCCTGGTTGCTCGGTTTATGTGACCGAGCTTACATCACAACCGCTGTGGACCTTGAACTTTTGCAACAACCTGCAGCTGAGGGTTAATGAAGAGAGTTATCCGTCATTACCTTCTCATTATACAGCTCCCCTCTGAGCACCTCCGGAGCCATCCAGTAGGGGGAGCCGACAACAGCCAGAGGCTCCTGGTCTGCTTCCTCGCTGCAGAGAGAGAGGAAAGAAACACAGACTTTCATGTTAAAACACATACTTATTAGAGGCTCTTGCGAAAGCAAAACCTTCCAAATCCATTTCACAACATCAGAGTTTAAAAAGGGACATCTTAATAATTTAGTTTGTTTGAAAGAATATCACAGCGCAAGATCAGAGTAATGTTTCTTTAAGGGCTTATGAATCTATTAAAAATGTATCAAATCACAAGAATTAATTGTTCAAGAACTTAAAGTTGCTCTAATCAATCTTTTTAAATTAACAGTGACTCTTGCACCCTGTGGAGCGATTTCACCCATTTTGGATCATTGTTTGAGTTTCTGCCTCACAGACTCTGTTCTCATTAACCTCGTTTCCGGCCGCAGCTGAGTTCAGAGAAAAAGCTCTAAAAGCCCGCTCCTCCACCGAATTGCAGACACAGTTAGCAGCTAGCTGGTGAACAAAACGGAGCATTTAGCGGAATGAGTATTGGACTTGTGTTTGTCAAACACGACTCAAAATGAATGCTGATGTTGTTCTGTATCTGCTGAATGTGTTTGTACTTAAAAAAGGCAAAAAAGTCAATATTGTGTTTTTTTAGCTTGTTCTATTGCCCCCAAGTGGTTAAAGAAATGATGCAGCTTTAATAGTTTACTAAGGTTGGTTAGTTGATCTGAAGCCAGTTATTACAATTGAACTTAGTTTTAAATTCTTATTAAACCAAATTAAAAACAAAAAGATTTACAATTTTTAAAACCTACATAACAAATTTTTCCCTTTAAATATGGTGTAACATGAGATTTATTCTGACAGTGACTTGAAGCAAACTAATTATGGAAGAGTATATAGAGCTGCAATGATTAGTGTGACAGAAAAAAAAAAACTATATTGATAATCAATTAACTGTTTAAGTTAAGCAAAAACACCAAATGTTACCAAGTTCTGGTATCGCAAATACTAAGATTGACTTCTTTTCTTATATGACAATAAACTGAACATTGAGTTTTTGGCTGGTTCTGAAAATGTCATCATAGTATGGCACATATTTTGTTTCACAGAATGATTATTTGAAAAATATAATCCACCAATTAATCAATAATTAAAATATTTGTTCATTGCAGACATACCAAAATGGAAAAAATGGGTTAACGTCTGCATACAATAGATGAAGACATATAGACACACCTTCCCATTGAAGGGAACGGGAAGGTGTGTCCAAACTTCTGACTGGTACTGAATGTCCATCAGGATAAGGATGTTTGTTTAAACGACCTAACAGTGCAAAGTCCCATCAGTGATGCATGAAAAACAATAAAAAATATTTTCCTTTATTTTTCCATTCAGGAGTCATGCGATTTGTGAGAGACTTACGATGACAAGAGATAAACAAGCGAGGAGGCATCACGCTCCATTTCATTAACGCAAAACCTAATCAAGAGGTTTTATGGGGTGAAACCTACCGGTGTGTGTGTGTGTGTGTGTGTGTGTGTGTGTGTGTGTGTGTGTGTGTGTGTCTGTGCGCACTTCCTCCGTATCTAAGAAACCACAGTGTTTTTCGGTTATGTGGAGATATTGTTGTGCAATTTTAGCTGAATAAAAAGGAAGGAAAAAAGAATGTGCAAGGGCAACGTGCTTGCACACATGCCTGCATACACACACACATGCACGCACAGAGACACACACACACACACACACACACACACCCTGCTGGCAGATACTTCCTCTCTGTGCTATTTCCATCTGCTACTGTGGGCTATGATACTGCAGAAAATACAGGCAGGAAAGTGATGGCAGAGGGAGAAATGAGGAGCCGAGACGGTCATGGCTCCCAACGTAAACACCATTTGGAGAAGTGGACGGACAAAACAAGACACAGAAAGCAACAGAGGGGAAAACACCTACGAAAAAAATTCAATAAATGAACAAAAGAGTTAAATAACAACAACAGAGGAATGATGTGAGAGTAAAGGACAAGAGTGACTTGTTATACAAGGGCCAGGAGAGATCCAGTAAAGCGCAGAGCGCAAAAGGAGGAGGACTGGAATAGTTTGACCTTATTTGGAGTGCTTTTCCTAAACCCCCTTCATCTCCTCTCCCTCCATCCATCCTTCCCTCCCTTCCTCCATGCCACAAGCACAGTGGTAGACTCCAACACAAACACATACACATATCCGAGAAAGGGTTGTCAACATCGTCCATTCTCAGTTAACACTCTGCTACAGGATACAACCGTGTTTGACTAAAATAAAGAGCAAACATCCTCTTGAAATTGACTGAAACACAATTCGCCAGCTGCTAATGAGACCAAGGCCAAAGCAAACAAGAGGCTTCATGGTTGATAGCTGCAGGTATGCAAAAATACACAATAATAGACACATGCACACTCAAAGTCAGGTGGAAGAGCTGCATGTGAAAAATATTAAGCTCGATTTCAGCTCGTCTGATTAGTTTTGACAAGTTTTAAAACCCCAAATTTAGAATTTTTCCGAACCAATTTTAGTCAAAAGCATGAAAATCATGACACAAACTTTTCCTTCCAGACAATGACGCACGCTTGTGTAAACACAAAAAAGGTGGCCGGGCACAAACAGAGCACACACACACACACACACACACACACACACACACACACACTCTCTCTCTCTCTCTCAACACACACAGTAAAGGGCAGGCCAGGTTACAGTGGCAGCTGTCTCGCCTCAGCCAGAGTCGTGTGTTTACTAAAATGAATGCAGACAGAGAGGGGAGGGGACAACCTAATGGGACCTGAGAGACTGTGAGTGTGTGTGTGTGTGTGTGTGTGAGTGTGTGAGTGTGTATGTATGTGTGGGCAGTGGCCTGTGACATACTGGCTGCTGGCTCTCACTGCGTTTCTTTGAGGTCAAGCTTCGACATCCCACTCCCAACAATTCAGCTGATGCTCTACATCGTTAGCAATCCACCGCCCGACTGTTGAGCCGTTTACGTAGCAACAATATTCGTAAAGTAGACAAACTGTCTCATTTGAGTCATGGACTTTTATGGACATCGAGGAGAAAGTGGGGTCACAATACACTGGGAACACGGGGAAAGAAAAACAAAGTAGATTTATGCTAGTCATTTACTTAATTGCAAATTGACCGAGTGGTACTTTGCTGAACTATTTAAATATTTGGAGGGCTTAAAGCAGCTGCGATCTATATTTTTTATAAAAACAATGTATCAAATGACAGTGTACAGAGAAATTATCACCCGACTCTGCAGCTCCTCTCAGCTTGACAGAACTTTATAGCGAGTTTTAGCTCCTTGTTTAGCCGTCTGGCTGCAAATTTACTGTTCTGGTTCACTCTGACAGCTCTCATAACGTCATTTTTGGTCCCAGCAGGCAGCTGTTTTCTGAGAAAAAGCTCTAAAAATCGACTGTACAGTACCTGCTCTGCACCAAAAAGCAAACAGACACAGTTAGCGACTGAATACAGTGGAGCATTTAGCAGCTAAAGAGTTAGATATTTCCCTCAGGAGTTGGTAGAGAGCAAAAACAGAGCTGAGAGAGAGTGAATATTGGACTGACATTCACCAGGTGGACAGAAACACGACTCCAAATGAATAATAATGTTGCTTCATAGCTGCTAGATGTGTTAATAGGCAACTGTTTGCTAACAAATGCAGCATATGAACTTAAAAAAGGCTGCCCCCAATTGTTAATGCAGGTTTAAGGAATAGTTCGGCATTTTGTGAAATATGATAAGATGAGAAGTTTGATACCACTCTATGGCGTTAGAGATAGGAGACAATTAGCCTAGCTAGACTGGAGGCAGGGGGAAACAGCTAGCCTAGCTCTGTTCAAAGTTAAAAGATTTACTTACCAAAATCTCTAAAGCTCACTAATTAACATATGTCTTGTTTATCTATATTGGTACAAAAACAGAAATGTGAAACAATAATTGTTATGGTTTTAGAGTTATGTAGTGTTAGCATTATAACAGTTTATTCATCCAGCAAGCCCCCGCTTTCGGTCTTTATGCTAAAATAGGCTAATCGCTTCCGAGCTTAAGCTCCGTATTTAATGCACAGATATGATAGTGTCATTATAACATGTAACTCATAAGGATATTTCCCAAAAAGTCTACATAATCCTTTAATATTTTTACCCTACTACATTTATCTGACAGATGTAATTACTGGTTACTTTGCAGATTTAAGTTTTACATTTAAAGTGAGATAAATGCATAAAATATGTTTTTTAAAGTAAAGAGAAATTGACCGAGTGAGACAACACATTTTAGACATTATTGAAAGATGCTGAGAATTTGTTGAACCCGTAGAGGAGCATTATGTAATCCTTCAACTAATCCCCCAAATTCCCAAAGCTGGAAATGCTGTCAGGTTTTCAGCTCGTCCCTCCCTGTTTTGGAAACTTATTTATTTCCTGTCTCACATTTTTTAGATTTTTCATTTTCACTCTGATGCAGACACAACTCTTCAATAAAAAAGTTTTCCATTGAGTATTTCCCCCCTTTGTGGTACTAAAGCTTTTAGTTCAGTGAAGAATTTGAGCATCAGAAATTATGGGAGACATGATGTCAGTGGAGAACCAGCTGAAGAAAAAAAAACTTCAGAGAATGGCTGGTCATTTATAGTCATAAAAACACACCACATAAATGTCACTGCATAATAAAACACACAGCTGCAAACACAAGAAGAAGAAACACAAAGACAGAGCGAGATGACAGCAACAGAGGTCGTGCGTCATGGACAGTCGGATTAAATACTGACACCTTCCCTTCCTCTTCTCCCTTGAAACAAGGCTTGAAAAAAAAATATAAATATAGTTCCGCAGAGAGCGAGTGGTGGTGGAGAAGAGGAGGGGGGGGGTTTACAACAACATTAGGAGGTGAAGCAACACGTGTCTGCATACTTTGGAAAAACCTGACTGAGCTTTGGTGTGAGTAATGTGTCTCTTTTAGTGTGTGATAGTGTGTCATCCGCGAGGAAAGAGAAGCAGTGGGAGACATGTTCCCAACACTCTTTATGGCGTGAAGGTTAAATATGAGAACGAGGGAGGTGGAGGAATGTAATTTATTGAGTGTGACTTATCTAATCAGAGTGTTGATAGACGTTTTGATGAATGGACTGTTATGGACTGACCTGTAATCTGGGATTTTCTCCGCCAAGCCAAAGTCTCCCACCACGGCCGAGCACACGCAGCCCTCCCAGCGCACCAGGCAGTTCTGCACAGAGGGTCAAAGGTCACACACACACACAGACACAGACACACATTAGTTTGGGCTGCTGTTAAGTGTGTGACCAGTGTGTGTCAGCATTCCTTTATGTTGTCTTCTGTGTGCAATTCAACACTGATTTAATTGATTTTATTGAGCTTTTCATTTCCTTAAAAAAGGGCTTTTCGGGATGACGATACTGGAAACGTTCAGCTTTTGTCAATGGCAGCTGTGAACTGCTGATGTTTCCAATTAAGTAGCCCCACCATCAATTAAAATAAATGATAGATTTCTGCGATGTTTTTCCACGTTGTGTCAACTTCTTAGCAATTATGACCACAGTTTGTCCTCAAATGTTAAGTTTGATTTGTGAGTTGCCGACAGTTTCCAGCATGTCGACATTTCCTTTTTAGACTCGTTGCTTAATTGGGGTGCAAGCATCTACATGTTTTTTCTTCTTTTTGATTTTTACTCTGACTGACAACTTTCCGCATTTCCTCACTCGTATTTCTCTTGAATTTTTATGGAGCAGTCCAGGCCTGAAACATGAGTCATTCACAGTCTTTCTCCAGAGAGGTGGAAAGGATGTTTATCTAAGAATTATAATTTCTTAATCTAAGAATGACAAGTACGTTTGATGCCCAGTATTTGCCAAAATATTGATCCACATCAGTAGTCTAAAGTATTTGGTGACATTTTCTGCTCGTCATCACTTTAATTTAACTTTTTCATTCATTTAGATTTACATTCAGTTACAATTATCATAATTAATCAACTTGCACAATTTGATTTTGCATTTAAGTTTATTAGCAAACTTTGCCGCACATAATTTCTAGATGGAGGCACGCACATTTAGTTAATTTTATCAATACTTTAGTTCTGTTATAAGTTGCATTGAGATCATTTTCTTTCTTTCTTACTGTGCTGCTGCTGCTCCGGGACGTCTGGCTGCCACCATGTAAAAGACAAGACAGTTCTGTTTTGTTGACCTTTTAGGGCTCAGTTTAGTCATTTGTCACTTTTGCTTTGTTCTTTCTCATCTCTTAGTTAAATTAAAAAAAAACCCATTTTTGAAATTGAAAACCTGTGTCCCGTCTCTTCCTACTCGGCTCCTAACGCACAGCATTTAAAATAAAAAAAGACTGCTTCAGTTATGAGTATGTGGCCTTCCCCTCTTTCCTTTAATGCCTCCATGTGAGCCAGTACCGCACTATGACAGATCAGCATGTCAACATTAACGTCACCTCCTGCTCGCTGCTGCCAACTGCTGCTTTAGGTCAATTTAGCTGCACGCTGTTTTGGACTTTCCTGTTTTAGTAGCCTACTGTGCATTTACATGTTCAGTTTCATTCAAAACATTACCGAAATTAACCTACATGCACGGTACAACATTTCCCACAGTTCCTGTTTGTTGCCTGGTTGGCACATAGCCAGTTTCTCTACCGGACCTCCATGATTTAAGCTTTATGACGCATCTGCAAAGCCCTTTACTGTTTCCAAAATCTACATTAAAGCAATACATCATCAAGTGTACACAGATATGAGCTTCTCATGTTTAAACAACACTTCAAGTAGCAGAAGGTCTTGTGGAGAATCCATATGCTTGTCGTTTAGTGTGCATCAGTGCATGTAATACTTATATCGCTACCTTAGGAGCAGAGTCCCCGTGGAGATCAATCTGTGCTAATGCAATGTACCGTACGTGGGCACTGATGCGTGTGTGTTTGTGTCGTCACCTTGGAGGTGAGGTCCCTGTGGAAGATGCCTTTGCTGTGCAGGTACTGCAGCCCTCGAGCGATGTCCAGAGCCAGGCTGAGCCGCAGACTCCACGACAAGTACATGTCGCTGCCCAACAGCTGCTCCAAGTTACCGCCGTTGATGTACTGAGAACAACAACAAGTGTTAATTAGAAATTCACGATGAAAGTATCCCATTTTGAAATTGCTTGATTGTTCATATGAAAGCGGTTTCTGATATTGGTTTGGGAAACTGGGAGTAGAGCTGAGAAATAATTTCATATTATTGCCTTTTAGTGGAATGATAGTCATTCATCATGATGATGATTTCTGTTTTCCATATTATTAATCAAAGCATATGAAGAGTTTAGTCTTGTGGCAAAGCATGATAATTATAAATGGAGCGGGCCAGAGATGTCACTGTCCAAAACAAACCAATCTATCACTTATTGATTGCTTCATTTAAAAATAAAAACACACACACACACATTTTCAGTGCGCATATGCCTATGTAACATGCTGACCTTGAGTGTCAGACGTCAGATCACCAAATCCCCCTTTATCCCCTTCCCTTTTCACTATTGAGCAGCTCAGTTACCATGGCAACGTCAGGTCAACTCATCACACATAAGAGGCAGGTGAAATGTCACGAGCTGCCTGACCTCAGTCTGTGTAACGGAGTCAACTCAGGGCTCACTGGTCTGACAGTCACAGATGCTCTCGCTGTATAGCAGATAAAACTGCTGTGTTTTTGTCATAAATGTTGCTGCTTTAATGATCAACCTCTCCACAATATATTTTCATAGAACAACAAGTATCTAAACTGGGTTTTCAAAATGTTTTCTGTCCACGAGATCCAAATAATCCTCCATCCTGATATCTAACCACCGATACAACGTTTTTAGGAGATTACAACCTTAAAAGCATCACTAATTTGAAAGCACAGATGCTAAGATGACGTACACATACAGTAGCAGCTCATAATATTTTTTTAATCATGTCCACAACTTGATCAAATCCTTCAGCTTTTAGTTTTCAGTGAAAAATTGGTTTGATTGGTTGAGATACTTTCAATCAGTTTAAAAGCAGGATCTTCATGAGAGTGTTACATTAGCTCACAGAAGTTATTGAAAGAGTGGATTTATACTATTTAAATGTTTTCTATGTAATTATCCCACATTTTTCTGCCACTCAACGCAATTATATCATGATTTGCTTGCAATAAATACTTGTATTTTTGCAAACTTTTATCTTTAATAGATAAAGTATTACCTCTGCACCGCCAATTTCTCAATATCACTGAATAAAGTGATTCTGAATCTTAAAAATGCGACTCTTCAAGTCTACTCAGCAGTAAGTTAATTAGCGTCTTACCTCTGTAAGAGCGTGGAGCTGCCCCTCATGGACACACACTCCTATAAACCTGAGGGCAGAGCAGACAAACACATCGCTTTATCAATAAGGAGGAGAACAGTTTCTACACGCAAAGATATTTTACGACATGTCCGGGCTCTTCACAGGGACCAGACAAAGCAGAACCAACAGAAGGATATCGTGTTGGTTAATCCAGTGTTTCAGTTACCTGAGTATGTTAGGGTGCGATAGTCGGTTCATGAGCTGGACCTCCCTGAGCATGTTGGCTCTGTTACTGGCCAGGATGTTCATCTTCAGAGCCATGACCTGGCCCGACACACGATGCTGCACCTGGATCACGCAATAAAAACACACACAAAAAAAATATGCTTTATTTTGATCCACTGACAAATAATTCACACTGAAAGGATTTCAAAACTTCAGGTTTAACACAGAAATAAGAAAGGAAATTATGCAATACAGTACAAAAATGTCCTTTTTTTAAAAAAACAACAAACTCTGGGCTAACAGACTCATGACAGTTGGAGTGAAATCTTCTTGAAAAACACCTCACAGTACACGTGAACACATATTACACATATAAGCAAAACAAGCCTGCAGAACAGTATTTACACCAACTGAAGTAATAATGCTAATCTAAGACTTAGTGCTGAGTAATAATAACACTAAAGTGCTTTTGGAAACCAGCCATAACACATTAGCAGGTCAGTCAGTTGCGTTTCTCCATTTGTCTTGGCTGCTTCTCTGCCCCAACCTGCTGCTATGGCATTGGCTCCGTCTGGTATGGTAACCATGGTGACGTGACATGCAGGCTACATGTTAGTGCATATTTGCTCGGGAAAGCAGTTCGACTGCCAAAGAAATACATACAAGCAGCAGACAAGCACAGATTACTCACAAGAGAGAAGTCAGGAGGTGTTTCTGAGTCTGTCTGAGTTGTTTTGTGTTAATAAGATGTGCGACTGAAGTGAGAAACTCTAGTATGTGTGGAGTTTCCAGTGTTGCTGTGAAAGTGAGTGAGAAGAGGAAAACGCTGGCAACAAATACAATAATATGACTGTTTAGTTTCTCATATTTGTGTTCATTGTTTTTTGATTTTCATGGGTTTTTTTTGCATTTGCATATCTGTAATTCAAAATGTATAAAAAGGTCTTATGTGAAGTCATTTTAACCCTTTCTGTAGTCGCATCTATAATTTAACATAATTGAAATAATATGGCTGTTTTATAGATGTTTAACAAAAAAAAATGTATCTGTTGTCTCATGTTCATCTACCTGTCAATCAATGCAAGTGTACGGTGGCCTATAAAGGTCAAAGCACATACAAAAAGTGAACGCACAAACATTAAAGGAAACGTGCTCCAAATCAAGACATGCTACAAATACCAAAACTCATACACAGAAAAAGGTTAAAACACATGCAAAAATACTACATAGCTAATCGCCACCGTACAAGTGTGATAGCAGGTTCCAATCCAAGGTAGAGCTGCCATTAACGATTATTTTCATTATCGATTAATCTGATTGTTATTATCTTGATTAATTAAGTGTTTGGTAAATAAAAAAAAAAGAGAAAAAAAACAGTTTAAACCAGAAGTCTACAGCCATGTTAGCAGCTACGTAAAGTGAAAAAATGTCAAGTATCAGGCATCAGATGTTTGATCAGAATTAAAATCTTGTAAGCTTATTATTTGATCTGATAGCTCCTAAATTAAACCACAATTTGATGCACTTTGAACTTTATACAGGCGAAGTTCTTGCACAGCTGTTTGTGTTTGGGTAACACTTAACATTTTAGAACTTATTTTATTAAGCTAAAAAAAGTTTTGTAAAGCATATTTTTCTAATTAAGTTAAAGTATTATTCAGGTATCTGTACCAGCACTTCTATTGAATAATTACAAAACAATACCTGTCCCTACTTAAAGGATTTTCAATCAGTTTGTAAGCAACAGCAGGTTGGAGTCTCCTGACTCCTGATCTCAAATGCTAGCAATATTTCCTTCGAGCTAATAATAACAACGACTGGCAACAGAAGGTTTCAGTTGTGTATTCATTAGTGACATGTGTGTGTAATGAACGACAGGGTGAGGGAGCAGGAGAGAGAGAGTGTGTGAGAGGTCATCTAGTAGCTGGACCAAGTCTGGAGTCAGAAGTGCTGAGCTGAAGTCAGTGTGACACTGGCCTGGATCTCAGCTGGACTCTGGATCAGAGTGGTGATGGAAAAAAAACCCAAAAGAAAACCACAAAGCCTATTAGAGACCAGACCAGAGTGCAGTGAGTAATGCTATTAATACACACACACACACAAAACCCAGGTTGCCCTCTTCATCTTAACGGCCAGTCAATGAGTCAATCTCTGCTGCACCAAATCCTCTCTCCACAGAGCTACTTGACGACTTCAATCTGCTGCAGAGTGCTGCGCACACATGCATGGATGCACACATGTAAATCAACACGCAGCACACATTTGTACAGTAGCCGCTTCCTCTTGCTAGGAGAAGAAGTTGGAGCAGAAATTTAATCACACCACAGAAGTATTAAAGGTCTAATTTCTGCTTCTCTTTATACATTTACAGCACTTAGGAGGATGAAGCAGTGCAGGCTGGTAGAGGTACAGTAGAGCTCTGCAGCCGATTAGGAGGTGTCTATTCTCCGCCGCATCCTGCTTCCATTAGTGTGGGGCTCTGCGTGGCTGTGGGTTTACATCACGCCTTTTCCCAGCACACATCTGCCTTCTCACTTACTTTAAGAAATTCTGACATGCTCGTCCGTCATCCTGCAACTCCACGAGTCAGCCAAAACGTACACACTCTGACTCATATAGGCAGGTTACAGTGCAAACGTGAGCCAACTGCTGATGCAGCAGCTCCCGGTGGCTGGAACTGCTGAACGCTGCTTGACCCAACTGTTTTGTCTCGACCAGTTTTTTTAGCCTACAAACAAACAAAATCATTACAGGCTGAGGGTGTGTCTGACTCACCATGAGGCTCAAGTGTAATTTGGGTGACATTTTTTCCAGGTGTGTGTTTGTGTCACAGTCTCCACCAAGCTTAACTCTGCAGAGCCACAAGGAGCTCTGTGTGTGTGTGTGTGTGTGTGTGTGGTTTTTTTCCACATGCTTTATGCCAAACACTTTACTGGTCATCTCCACGGACTTGCCACTGGAATGCCGATGTCCACGCCTACATAAGGATCACCACACGATACGAAGCAAACACACACACACAAATAAATGAGAGGCCTCTGCTCACATGCACGTGCCCAGACACTCCCTAACGCTCTCCTTCAAAAAAACGTACTCGGCCTTGTAAAGTGCTGCTGTCAGCAGAGGAAAGGTCACAAGCATCTCTCCCTCGCTCTCTGTGCAGCCAACATGTGCAGCGATGTCTGTCATTAGCCGGCGGCCCAGTGAGGCAGATGCTGATGCACGGCCAGACAGAGAGGAGGATGTGTCAGAGACTGCAGATGCAGGATGCACACAGGGGCAAGAGAGATGACTTCGACCTTAAAACAACCTGTGATTTTAATGCCTCTTAGGCAGAAAATATGAATAAGGGGAAATCCAGTCTTGGGAAACTGTAGGAAAATTTGTTTCGGTCTAACTACATTTCAATTTGTTTTTGTAAAGGAGGGTTGTAGCCAGGAATACTGGAATACGAAATACTGAAGGTCAAGAGTCTAAAGTACCTCTGCTGAAATATATTTTCAGCTATTTTTCTCCCTACACAATTACCTGAACGCTATTTCAAAGCCTTTAACACAATGCAAGGAATATAATTACAGAAAAAAAAAGATCCTGACAACACTGAGGTCATGACCTTGGGTGTCCTCAATGGTATCTATGGCCCTGTTTTTGTGAAGGTTTAGTCTGTGTATATGATGTAGGAAAGTATGCATGACAATACTTTTGCTCAGGGGTTGTTTTTTTGTTATTTGGACCAGGCTGCTTAGCTCCACTGAAGAGAAGTCTTAATACTACAAATGATATTTAAAGGCAATAGTGTGCTTTGTGGTAAAACTCTTTTCCTTTTGCACCCCTGAGAGCTTGACTAGTCTGCTCAGATCCCTGACCGCAACCCCATCCAACACCTTTGGGGTGAATTGGAAGGCTCACTGTGAGTCAGGCCTTATCGCCCCACATCACTGGCCGACCTCACTAACGCTCTTGTGACTGCATGTGAGCAAATCCCCGCAGCCAGCTTCAGAGATCTTGCGGGAAAGCCTTCCAAGAAGAGCGAAGGCTGTTATAGCAGCATAGTTTTGGGATGAGATTTTTTTAAACCATCACATATGAGTGTAATGTTTGGGTGCTCACATACTTTGGTCATGTAGTGGCAATTCTGTCTTTGAACCAAAAAAGAAAAGTCAGTCTGCAGAACAAAATCACATGCTGCAGTGCTGCAGAGGTGGAGTGTGGTTGAGTGTGACCACACGACCAACTACACACACACACACACACAGCAGAACGGATTTGCCTCTGGACACTGGGTCAACTCTTCAGACCTCCTTTTCTCTTGTGGATTTCATGGTTACTTCACAACTTCCCATCAGCAGGGACCAATGTTATCATTTCACCAGCTGAATGAACACTTTCATAAATCTAAAGTCAACTTTTAAATAAACCACTCAGTGACCTCCAAATAAACAGTGGGGTTAATCGCTGGAAATATATAAACTCTACTAAAAATCTGTTTCCTATAGCTGTAAAACCTGAAAAAAAGATCTAATGATTTGGGGAACTGTAAAGAGAACATGCCTTACACAGTTTTACTAATCTGTAACCAGGCCCTAAAGAAAGTATCATCATTAAATATGCAACATTTGCAGCAGTTTGCAACTAGAATAAAGCATAAATTACCTTTGAATCTGCATTAAGAGCCATCACTTTAAGACAAAGACAGGAAAGCTTCAACCGATTTGACACGCAAGCTTCACGCTGAAGTGTGAACTGAGTGTGAGTCAAAGCATCGAGAAATTACATCTCCTACAAAACAACTCGGGCCTTAATCCGCCGCCTGAGGCTCGGCTCTCAGTTATTGCGTGAAGGAGCACAAAAAGCGCGTGAGTGTATGTCAGAGTGAGGATGCGTGTGTGTGTGTGTGCAGGCGACTGAAAAAAAACAAGGCACCCGGCCAAGTTGGGTCCATCAAGTGAGCGAGCGAGAGGGAGGTCCCGCTCTGTGCGGTCGAGCCAGGTTCAGAAACACAACCTGATCCAGGAGGGCGCGCGGTCCAGGTAGCTGCCACTCGATTTAGTATTACACAACAGCAACACTGAGCTGACCACGCCTCCTCACCTTTCCATATACACGAACCTGAACAAGTTCAGTTTGTTATGTTTTTGGGGATTTTTTTTTTTGTGGGGGGGGGGTTTGCTGTTCAGTCAATAACACATTTTGGTGTCTAGTCATGCAGATAGTTTTTGTTTAAAGGGGCATTCCACCGATTTTACTCATGAAGTTCAGTTTGACTCATCATGGGGAGTACTACTGACTCCAGTGGCTCCGGAGGGACTTTCTAGAGTCTGATGATGACACAGTGATGTCATCTGGGAATCTTAACGTGGGCTGGAAAGACTACAAATGTATACTGTAGGAGAAAACCTTTGTTACAAACTGGGGGTTTGAAAGATGGGGATTTACCAGGCAAGGGAGAGTCTAATAAAAGACTGTTGAGTTGCATTATGGGAAATGTGGGAGCCAGTATTTTTGGAGCTTTAATTATATTTACGGAGTAAAAAAGTCAGGATATCTTCGCCTCTGCTGTTTCGAATTTTTGCCATTGTTTTTTTAAAATCTTTCTCTTGCAAGTCCCCAAACTTTTTGAAAATGCAACATCACAGCAGGGCCCCTTACTTTTCCTCAAGTTGAGATAATGTCTATAATATTTCCGTACACTCAGTTTTCAGAGGGACTATGAATGTTTTCAGTGGAAAGTATTCCCAATGAAAACTGTTGACAGTTGTTGTCTGCAGGTTGTCCAGAGTAATGAGGACACTTGCTATTGTATCTTTAAAAAATGTCACTTGTTTGTGACGTTCACAGCAAAGTATTCAGGTGGAGGCGGAGATCAAAAGAGCCAAACATCACAAAATCTGCTCTCAAACAAACTCGGTGTGGCGTGACACAACTGAAGATAAACAGATTATGTGTTTTTATAATTTTGGGGAGTGATATTGCAAACAAGTGAACTCTAATTCACAACAAAAACATTGCACAATTTCTGTAATACTGGCTAGACACACACACACAAACACTGCCACATTGTTTACCTTCTAGCAGGGGAGCGGCCTTCCTCGAAGTTTAGCTACAGACTACTGTGCAGCCAACATGTAGACGGAGGAAACACTCATTGTTCATCGATATAAACACTCTCACACACACTGGATCTTGAGATAAATTCATGAAAACCGGTAGCCATTACGGAAAGGAGTAGGGGGGGGGTTGCAACTGATATAAAAACAGATAATTGTGCAACTCTTGTCCAACACTTCTCTATTTTAATCCCTGATCCAGTTGAAACATTTTAAGTAATAAACACGGCGGTGCAAGTGACTGACACGTATCATGTTCAGCACTCTCGTATTTGTGCGGCAGGCAGTGCAGAACATAAACAAAGCTAAATACTTTTGCTGCGAGTGGCAGCGGAGCAGGCCCTGACTGGAGCGAGGGAGGAGAGAAATAATAAGGGAAAAGTGCTACACTAAGCCATTGATGTTCAAGTCTGCACTGGCTCTCCCATACCAACACCACCATCCAATAGCAACAACCGACACACACTCGCAGAGCCTCGTAATCCTTAACACTGAAACGGATCACAAGCACACAGGAGACAGCTGGTGATGGATGGTGGTTTGTGTGTGTGTGTATGCAACTCCTAAGAAGTCTGTTTCTTTGTTGTTGTTGTTTTATCTTTCCAGAACTGAAATTGTTCCAGCAGCCAGGATTTACCAAGAACTGATCACATCTGAACACGTCCTGATGGGAGAGTCCCGGCCGACGGCGGTTAACCAGTCTGCATCTCCTTCTCTCATGCACACGTTTAAAAGGAGCATCACGGCCGGACTGAACACGATAAGATGTCACTAAGGACATTTTCACCATAAAAGACCATTTGTGTTGCAACAATATAACAATTACTACTTTTGCAATTAATCAAATGTTAAAATGTCATAAAATAGTGGAAAATGCCAACGCAATTACCCAGCACTCAAGATTGTCTGATCAACTGTCCATAACTCAAAGATTTTCAATGTGCAATTACACAAAACAAACAACGAATCCTCATATTTCAGCAAATATTTTGCATGTCAGCCTGAAAATATTACTTAAACCAGTGATTTCCAACCTTACTGGCTTGTGACCATTTAGTCAATATCTACTTATGACACCCTGATCACAAGTTTATGGACATCATGCGATCAGGTCAAACAAGGGGTGATTTTCCTTCTTTAAAAAGGGAGGTATAAGTATTCAGTATTTCACAAGAAGAGTCAATAAAGTTAACATTTGTATGACAGAATCACCTCGTGTAATCCGGGGATCTCTGAATCATTGATTTGGACAACAGATATTTGTAAAATTATATCATCATGATACAATGTCACTGAAAGTTGATATACAATAAGTTTTTTGCCCAGCACTCATTGTGGTATCAAATGTAAAATTGGAACTACGTGCATACACACTGTACACACAAACAGAGGCACCACAGCAGTGTTTGGCAACCCATTTCCTTCACATTACCGCTCTGTCAGAGGCAGCTGACACACACACACACACACATTAACTCCTCAATTATGTTGACAGTATTTGTCCCTAAGAGACTCTTGTCTGATTTAAATCCCTTTTTTATCCAATTACTCCCCTACAGTTGTTATCATATTTCATGTGTGAGCGTGAAAAAACAACCACACACACATCCATCGCTAGTCTCTTATCGGGCTAATCACAGCTTGTATGATAAATCGCTGCGATGACTGGTTTTGTTATGGAGAAATTCTTTCTATGTGACTCATGGAATTGTATTTGAATTTCAGTTCTTCCTCCCGCTTTTTCGCAACAATTGCGAAAAGTCAAAAACATACAGCCATTGTCCCGAAGGTTTGATTATGCTGAGCAGACACCAAACTGACAGATACTTTAAGATTGAAGCAGATTGAAACATTCTCATGCTAAAAACATTAAAAACTGTCAATATTTCATTAAAAATGTTTTGTTTGCAGGATGGGGCATTTAGAAAACAGGACATTTATTTATTCATTCATGTGACATGTTGTACCAGAGTTACTTTAAAGCTAACGTACATCTGCAGTCCCGTGACAGGTCCTATTTAAAATATACACACACAAAACATACATTTAATACATTAAAGTAATAGTTAATGTGAGGAAATACACTTATTCACTTCTGAGTTAGATGAGAAGGGTGATATCACTCTCTCTTGTATGGTAAACATGAATCTACAGCCCGCAGCTGCTAAACTTAGCCTAGCATAACGACTAGAACTGAGGGCTAGCAGCTAGCATGGCTCTGTCCAAGGGTAACAAAATAAGCCATGTTGGTGGGCGTGTGTTGTTTAAGGTGCAGGTGAGATAATGAAATATGATCCAGGAAATACAGTTGGAGTAACATATTTATGCATTTAAACACTTATCAGACACCAAAACACTGCACAACGGTTTATAATACTCTCAGACAGGATTTTACAGCTCTAGAAAGTTATCATGGTGGCAACTATTTTATAATTCATCACATCGATCCCGAGGTTTAAACAGCAGAAATACAACATTCACATTAGTCTCATCAGTTCTCCACCAGGAACGTGTGCCTGCATGTTTGTTATTGGCAAACGCAGCGCCTTGCCAGATAATGTCACGTTAAGTTTTCATGCAGAGATAATGTTGGTTTGAACGCAGCCCAAAGCTCCACTTGTTTACTGCTGAAAAACCAAAACTGACCCAATTTAAAAAAATCAGTCTGATCCCAACAGACACGATTTTCAGAACAAATGAAACCCTTGAGTTGCTTTTCTCCAGAACTGGACGCTCTGAAAGCTTTTGAAAACAGTGTTGAGAGATTTCCATGTCTTCATGTAAATTACGCAGAAGGGCCAAATGAGAACCAAATCTGCTACAAAGCCTATCAGTTCTGTGTTTCCTTGTTCTTAGACAGCAGGTGTTATCCGCGTTAGAAAATATACCATCGACAAGAGCAGAAACAGCTGGAAAATGACGCAGAGCTCAGTAATCCAGTTAGAAATTGAATCAAGTTGTTTGTTAAAAAAAAAAAAAAAAAAAACCCTGCAGCCCTGAGCAACAGAAAGATTAAATAAATAAATTAATAATCAACCACTTCCTGTAGATAACTGAACTATTGAGTAATGGTGCAATTTATTTGTGATTGAAGGGTATTATTGCTTTTGAGCCTTCAGGTTTTGCTGGTCTAAGGGAAAAAAAAAATAAATTAAAGAACAGGAGTCTTGCATAAGGCCGAAGCTGGTAGCACACACACACACACACACACACACACAAAACTTTCCTTTGAAGAATATTAAAGGAAGATGAAAAACAACACCTGAAGGATTTGTCTTGACACGTGTGCTCCCTTCCTTTATCCCTCTTTTTTTCCTCCCTTGCACTTATTTTTTTCCAGATTGCACAATTGCACACAGGGAGAGGTGAATAGCTGCCTGTCCGCCTGCCGCAAGCCTCCATTGATCTGCACAGAGGACCGAAGCGCACACACACTCACGGCAGGAGGCGAGAGCCTTTGTGGCCGAGTGCAGGGCATCCATTTCAAAGTCTCTATACAGTAAATGGTCTTTATGCATTTTAGTGACTGCTTAATGTATTAACCAAACCATCCTAGTGAGGTGTTTTTTCTGCAGGGCCTTTTCCTCTGAACTGAACCAAGATACATGAACAGACAGACAGACAGAAACTTTATTGATCTCGAGGGAAATTTAAGAGTCACGTTTAGTGAACCATGTCAGCAAACTTTTCAAATGTGACTGATAGCGGCGGTAACAATTTTGCATTTATATGGCGCTATCAAAAGGGCAAGTCGATCCAAACCAAAGTGGCGACTTGACAAGCCAGCAGTAAACACAGTGACATTTGCATGCTCATTGGCCATTCAAAGGGCAAAGCTGAAGGAGTGGCTTCACAGCACTGAGCAGCCCGAAGACTCTTTTTTTTTTTTTTTTTTTTTTTTTAAGACAGAGAACAACACAAAGTGCCAAGAGTGAAGTCAGATCACTAAAAAAAGAAAGTTATTTAGAGAGGCGAGGACACATTTTTAAGACTGGAGTGTACAGAGGGCAAATGTAATTTTTAGTTTTTTTAAATATGGTCGAGTCTTGCATTTTAACATCATTCAGACCTCAGCACCACTATAAGGCTTAATTATCGCGTGAATCACTGTTGTCATGTGATAACCTGCACGATGTTGCCAAATTTCATGTTGCAACACAAGTTAGTTAGTTAATTTTTTATTTCCATGATTACATTTAGCCCAACACACATGGAATTACAAGAAAACCCTGGAAAAAGCTGAAACGATTAGTCAATTTATTGATTAATCCAGTGATAGAACATTATCAGCAACAATTTTGATAACCAATAATGGTCATTTTTCAAGCAAAAACTCCAAAAATTTAATGGTTCAAGCATCTCAAATGTGAAGATTTCCTTATTTTCTTATATGTTAGTAAATTAACAACTTTAAACATCATCTCTGGAAACTTTATCACCATCTTCCAATCAATTAGTCAGTAAAATATCCACCAGATTCAATCAATATTGAAAATAATAGTTTTCAAGCCACAACACCGACATGCAAGGTTCTCACCACCCTTAAATAAACATCATACATCCAGGTACAGACCCAAAGATCAAACAAATAACTGGAAAGAGGAAGCAGAAGAGAGCAGTGTGTACACATCACTTCAGCTCCAGCAGATCTTGGCACAACTTTCACTCATACTGAAATACGGAAGAGGCTCCCGATAATTTATTATTAAGAAAAATATATTATTGTAGGCAGTTGGACCTCTGAAGTGTTTATTTTAAAGGTTATTATAACTGAAAGTGAAGATTGAGGCTTCCTCTCCATCTTAACACACAATTCTGTGAATACTTGCATGATAAATGACCACAGTGTCAACTAGAGCAATTACATAAAAGGGAACAAACATAACTGGACTTTGACCAGAGTTAAACATACGTTTTATAATGTACACTTTAGGATTAATGAAGGTTTAACATTATCTGATAAGCGATTTGAATCATTTAAATTGGATGGATGCAAGATTCCTAAAAAATATAAACATGTACTTATCTGTTGAATTAGTCTAAAACACTGAAACACAAACCGGGCAGAAGAGACTGACACCTGTGTTTGAAGCATGACCGATATGAGGGATATCTAGTTAGGATGTTACATAACATGGTGATACATCGCTCCAAAGTAGATTTATACATGTAGCTGTTTGCACAGTATGCCAACTCATTTTCACACAGCTTCACTCCTAGAAATTAGATTTATATGCAAAGAAAATAACATACTAAGGCTGCAACTATCAAAGTATTTTCACTAGAGATTTGCTTTTTTTTTTTAAACATTAATCAATTGATCATTTAATCTAAAGTCTAAAAATAGCAAAAAAAATGTTCACACTTTCTCAGAGAAAAGAAAGAAACAGAAATCAATTTACAATTATATATAAAAGCACAGAAAAAAAATGTAAATCCTCACAGTTTGAGAAGCTGAAGGCAAATGTTTGAGCTGTTTCCTTGACAAATGAGTCAACGATGAATACAGTGTTGATTGATTTCTGTCAATCAGCTTATCAACTAATAGTTTCAGCTGTATACGAAACTCACAATAATCCTGCTGTTCAATATTAAAAATTACATTTTTCAAACCATGATACTTTGGTCGGTGCTGATGTGAAGAGAAATATTACAAAAACAAACAGCTGTACAGACTTAAAATGCTAATGCTACTGTCTGCAAAGCACCGTTTTTAGACAGATTTTAAACATTATTTAGAGGTTTTATTCTTTTTTTTGTCAGTTAAAAACAAATTTAAAAAGACAAAATTACAAAACAAAGAAGAAAAAGGAGGGGAAAGTCCATCCATGAGCACTGAATAGAGTTATTTAGAAGAAGGGGGGCAGGGCTCTAACATGTAATCATCTGTCCTTTATCAAAACCAGAGCATCCAAACAGGCAGTTAATCAGTCATCAAACCTTTAAATCACACTATTGAGCAACTAATTCACCGCCCCCAGAGCACAGACTGATCGTTAAAAGATCCCCTCCAGATATGTTTTAAGACACATAAAAAAGACATTTGTGTCAACTAAAGACTTAATCTACATCTACTCCTTCTTTATTAAAAATCCTCGAGTCTTTAAATATGCAAACATTTTTCATTTCACACGTTTAACCTCTGGACACTACTGTGTACTGGAGGCTTCAAGTTCATACATGACACTTGTTTAAGCTGTATACTAGACTACGATTGGCTCCGAACCAGTTGTGATGTAACAAATCCTGCTTGTACGTAGATACACACCTTAAAACTCTGAGAAACTTTCCTCCTTCAGCAATTAAATGTGAAAACAGCTTCCTAGTGTGAAACTCTGCACAGTGAAGCACAAACATCCAAGTGAACTAACGATAAGGAAACACATTTTTAAACGGATGTGGGCTTTAATGTTCAGTGTGCAGGAAGACGTTCATTAAATATGTAAATATGTCTA
Source organism: Thunnus thynnus (assembly GCF_963924715.1). Taxonomy (NCBI): domain Eukaryota; kingdom Metazoa; phylum Chordata; class Actinopteri; order Scombriformes; family Scombridae; genus Thunnus; species Thunnus thynnus. The sequence goes on along the minus strand of NC_089538.1, from coordinate 16,174,999 downwards.
ATGATCTTTTAGACAATCAGCTAATCTGCTCTATGTTCAGCAATCTGACATATTGTTCTAACCACGGAAAACAGATTGTTTCCAATTTAGAAGAATTATTCCTAAAATACACACAAAACACTGATGGTCAATAAAGCAAAAAGGCTTCAAGATGAAGCTCTTTCAGCTCTGTGACCCTCAAAATACATCTGTAACATTTCAAGGCCTTCAAATAAAATTAATTTCCATGGCTTGTTCATCAAAACAAACTTTCATATTAGCATATAATTCATGCCCACATCTCAAAGGGTGATGCAATTTGCTCCCTGGCCAGCTGCTCCTTGTGTTTTGCCATCTCTCACACCATCAGACTGGGCTGTATGTGGCCGCCACTAATGAGGCGTCGCCTGGAATTAGTCTCTATGCAAGTGAACTGCAGCGTGACAAAAGGATGAAGGCTACTGGTCCGAACAGAGATAGGGGGAGATAGGGTTACCTACACATGTGCCAGATCTACCTGCCTTGACCGTATCGGCTTACACACCAAAACACACTCTGTCCATCTTACACAGCATGTGGGTCACTGCAAACACGTGTGGACGATTAAACGGGACAGTGAGGTGTAAATTTCCACCATGACGCCATTCTCCTCCCCTAGAAAAAAAAAATCCCCCATCATCAACTTCCTCCTGCAGTTATTCAGCATCATGCAGCTTTTCTTCTTTAATGTTTGGTTTAAGATGATATGGTTGCCATAGCTACCGCTTCTTTCATAGATGGTGAGGATCAAGTTGAGTTGCCAGGAAGTCAACAACTCACTCAGGGATGACAAGAAGTTTGACTCAGTTCAATCATCTTAATTAACCACATAGAGACATAACTTTGGTTTTGTGTAACCATGGAAACCTGGTGCATGTCTGCCACACCAGCCTGTGCAAAACATAAACAAAAGTGAGGCATAAACATTATTCATCACCCTGTTGAGACCACACACACACACACACACACTTCCTCTCACCTTGAACACCTCCGAGAAGAACCCTGCGCCGATCTTCTCGCAGCTGAAGTCATCTAGGCGGGCCAGACTGGACACGGCGCTGCGCAGGGCCCGGTAGGAGGACGGTCTGATCCGGTTGGTTCCGTGGACGCTGTGCATGGGCGGCTCTGCCTCTCCCTCTCCCTCCTGCTCCGGCTCGACCCTCTCCGTCTCCATCTCCATCTCGGACACCCCGGGAGGAGGAGGAGGCGGGAGGAGGACGTGGGACGTGTGCGTAGTTTAAAATCCAGCCCGACTTCTGTTTACATTTCCCATGTCCGCTACAAGGCCACAGAGCGAGGCTCTCCGGAGCAGAGGAATGGCAAAACGCTGTGGTCAGCCACCGGTTAGACCTAATTCCCACTGTCAAATTCCTGCACAGCTCCGGAACAAGCTTGTGTCTGTTTGTTTGTGTCTAACGAGCTACGCAGATGCAGCGGTGCATCCTGCAGAGTCAGTGCGCAGTTTGGGTGAAGCCCCTCATGCCGTGCAGCAGAGGAGGCTGTGCCGTTTTATTAACTGCGCAGGCTGCTGCTGCTGCTGCTGCTGCTTCTGTCTTGGCAGCGGCTTCTCTCTCTCTCTCTCTCTCACTCGGTTTCCTCCAACTCTGCTCCTCCTGCAGGGGAAAAGGCCGGGGCTCCCCTTCTGGTTCCACCAATTGAATCCTGGGTTTCCAGTGCGCACGGAGCTGCCTCACTGCCGCTGCAGCCTATTAAAACTGGTGGAAGGAGAGTGAAGAGGGGGGCGGAAACATGGGGCGTTAATTCACTAAAATCATAAAGTGTGAGCATCTGGTGTGACTGATCTGCTGCTAAAAACTCCTGCTTTCATGCACTGAATGCGCTGACTATAACTGGAACAACTGATAATATCATAATCTGATCAGTGTAGCACAGATATCTCTTAAAAAAAAAAACAACTCCGACGCACAAGGCTTGAAGGCATGATTAGGCTTGATTGCGCCTCTCAAATGATGCTTAACGTATTTTCTCTCCGTTAGTTTTAGGGTTAAATGAGATCAGCACACGCACATGATGTAAACAATCAAGAAGAATCGAGAGTTGAACGTAAATGGAGCTGTTTGTCACGTTATCTGCACTCCAGTGATATCAGCCATGGATGCAGCGAGATATCACCTCTCATTTGTTAAAGCCTGCACTTTGGACACACATGCGCTCTTTAAAAACTAATCCAATCACTCTCATAGTATTCAGTGATCTAATTATAGTCGCTCGGTGGTATTAGGGGGTCTCTCCTTAAAAAGCCCCCCGGGGCAGGCAGCGCACATGTCGCCTGCAGGAGCCTCCTGATGCTCTGCAGGAACCTGCGTGCTGCGGATCTCCACGCAGCCGGACTGCGGCTTGTAAATTATGGATGCCAAAAAAACTGAGCCGAGTTTGTGAGCTCGTCTGTCACGAACTGAAGTCTCCCTCCGGATACTCAAAAAGCACGCACATATTTCAGCTTCACGATTCAAAGTGAAAACGCTGACGCACAACTGCGCCCAAGAGATAGAGATAGAGAGAGAGGGAGAGACTGGCGGACTTACCTGCTGGCCTCCTCTGAAAACATAACCTCCACATGCGCCGGTGTCCTCCGCTCAGCCCCGAGTGCTCAGATCAGCTGCGGCGTCCGGTTACCGAAGGCTTTATTTTACTAATTAATCATCTTTGTGCGCCGCCTTGAACCGCCTTCTCTCTCTCTCTCTCTTACACACACACACACACACAGTACGGTTTCGTTTTCCGTCCCCGCCGTCGCTCCTCTGCGCCTGCCCCGCTGTTGGTTTGGTTGCATGAAGAGGAGCGGTGACTTTTGCTGTGCTTTATTGGAGGCGGCGAGGCGGGGCGGGTCCACACGTGATCACCGCAAAAATGCACCTGTGGGGGCGCCTGAACTGACACCGAGCTCACCTATATGTCTGGATCCAAGCTTGTCTTATTAGGAAAGGGGCTCCAAAAGGGGCTAAAAATCAGTTTTTACAGATTTTAGAGGCTTTTCAGAACCTTTACAACTATCATTATTAATGATTAGATCCTCTCTGGGTTCTTTATGCTGATTTATTTGTTATTATAAGACCTCAGAAGGCTGTTTGGACCTGTTCATGTACAACAATAACCTTGATAAATCACTCAGTGCTTAGTTTCAAGTCTGGCTCAAGAGGATGAAATGTTCTTCAGTTGTTGGAGTCATGGTAGGCTTAACCTGTCAGGGGCCCCCGTGCAAAGATTTGTTGTTGGGCCCCTGTTGACCACCCACTGCTCCGCATTGTGTGTTCTCTATTGCCTCAAAGTTCCCATTAGGTACAGTGCACACAGACTTGGCAGCTTCATTTTACACCCAGAGACCAATCAGTTCTCCAGTATTTGAGGTCGTTTAAATTTAAGAATGTGCACCGTCTCAGCAGCTAATATGAATCTTAAAACTATTCTTCTCTACAAGGTACGCAATAAGGTAAGAATGCAGGACTTGTCAAGGTTGATTTTGTACTTTAGTGGTACAAATTCCTTTACAAATCTGCAATTATTAAAACAACATGACATGTAGTGAACCTGAGGCTTTTAGTTGCTCACTTTCCAAGGTGGAAATCCAGTCAAGATGCCTAACAAGAGAGGAAAGACAAAATTATTTTGTTTGTTTTTTCAGATTTCTCTCATATTATGGAGAGTTTTACCTCTAATACTATTAAAAAAAATAATCGAAATGAAGCAATCTGAAAAGGAAACATTGCTCACAGCTCCAAGACAAGCGTGAGGAGGCTCACAAGTCCGACTGGGATGAAGATGGTCACACACACAAAAAAGACTGGGAACCAGTGTTGTCTTGAAAATAAATGTAGTTCAGCTAAACTGATATTTATCAAATGAATTTGAAGCTTGAGCCCAAAAACAGAATCAAAGACCCCCAACTCTCCACCTGGCTATCTATAAACACGCTCAGTGGACACTTTCCAGTTGAAATACTGCAAAGTAGCCTGATGGGAAACATTTAAGTAGTTTTTAAACAAGATTTTAACTAATAAATGCCAAGTTCAGTTGGGATGTGCTGGCTGGAAACTGGCCCATAAAAAAGGATGAATTATTAAAAATTGGACTTCAGCTTCAGATATTTTTACAAAGACGCTCTGAGCACAGTTAAAATGAACCCCATGTGAACAAAACAAGTATGACAAATGGCCGTTTTAATTTTCAGTGTATTTATGCAGCTGCAGACGCTCTTTACAGCTGATTGTGAATATGGTGTCTACGGGGGCACCCGAGGGTGCTGGATGCCAGAGAGGCATAAAAACGCCTGTCGTACAGCGTGGAGCCATCTCACACCTCACAGCCACATACTCAGAGCGTTGACACACTGTTAACACATTTAGCTGGAGGTGTGTGATTCTCTCGAAGCGGTGCAGGTTTATGTCTGAAGTCTGTCACTGTGTTATTTATCATTTATCAGTTTATTAGCTCCGTCCTCAAGCCAGAGGTTAAAACACTAAAGTCTCACATTTGACGCCGATATTAATGTGAACCATTTATTATTTAGTGCAGCTGATCACTTATTCATCACACTGAATGTTATATTTGTTTTGAGTTGGGCTTCAGTGAGCGTGTGTGTGTGTGGGGGGGGGATTATGTGCAAGCATTCATGCATGTGTGTGTGTGTGTGTGTGTGTGTGTGTGTATGTAGGTGTACGACAGGGGATTATGTTGACCCCGGCTGACCTCTTTAGGTTGTTTCAAGGTGACTTTATCACCTTGTAGAACTTCATACTCCTGGACAGAGATTAGTTTCTGTTGTCTTTATAGACTCAAATAACTAAACTATCTGTGAGGAGCAAACTAACTAACTAACTAACTAACTAACTAACAACAGCTCAACAATGGCTGTGAGATTGTATTGTTACTGTACTTCTACTGTTCAATTAAAATATCTTAATTAGTTTTTTGTGCTTTAACTTTTAATTGATTGATATTTGCATCTTTAAGAGCCTTTCATGATGTATTTTCTGGGGTTGGTCTGATACATTTTAACTTGTCTGCTTCCAGCAAAAATGTTATTGATTGTTAGATTTTGCTTTTTCAAGATTCAAGATTCAAGATTTAGTTTATTGTCATTTTCTTGTGTATTTGCATACACAAAAAATGAAATGTTCCTCCCAGCCTACAGCAGTGCAACAACAGAAAGATATACTGTATATCTAAAAATTCCCTTTAAAAAATGATAAAAACATATAAATCCCAAGAGAGGAAAACAAAAAAAGAGCAAGCAGTTAGCAGCAAAGTGCATTAAAGTGCATTTAGAGAGAAAAGTGTCTTGGTTGGATGTTGACAGCTCTTACATGTCAACAAGTGACCAGCAGTGATGGGGGAGTGAAATAATCCATTTTGCTGTCCAGAGAACATTAGAGAACATGATTGTTGGAGCCGCTGGTTTGTGTGGGGCTAACAGTTAGCCTAGCTTGCACTCCTCCGCGTTTGCCCCAAACTAATGCTCAGCTTTTAGTTGGATACTTTTAAACGACAGCATGTCTTCTTTGTCTTTTATTCTCTTTTACCTAATTTGTTTTCTTCTTTTAACAGCGTGTCTTTCCTGCTGCTCTGTTGTTGTTGTTGCGTGTAACTTCTTTTTGTCCATTTGTTTACCTGTGTAAAGGGTCTTTGAGTGCCTTTAAAGGCGCTGTATGAATAAAAAAATGTGTTGTTTTTTCATATGATTCCATTTTTCTAGTTTTAGTAATTCCTGTGTTCAAATATTACTTAAAGTCAGTCTTGATAGATGGATTTAGGACTGAAAACAACACAGGAAACAAGTCCAGTCCAGGACTTTATTGTTCTATCCCTCACGAAATGTGATATGTTCTCTCCCAGAAACCAATTCAGATTTGATCCAAATCAAATATGATTTCAGTCCACTAGCAGGAGGACAAACTCATGATTTATTGAAACCAACAGATCCAGTCAATCATTTCACTTCTTTATGGTGAGACTTAACCTACATGCAGCATCAGGGCCTCAAATCAATGTGAGCCCATCTTTCTTATGGCCTCATGATACAGAAAAATGTATTTTAATGAGGTGTGCTTGTGTGGTTCTCATTCAGATCCCCTGCTGAGGAGTTTTAATGACACCCGGTAGAAAAGGAATCAATAGCACGAGCCTGCTGCATCCAACACCTGAGCTGTTCACATTCATTGTATTCAATGCAGGACTAAATCAGTCACAAGTCTTTTCAACCCAAAGAAAATCTTTGGTATCAAGAATTGTGTGTTGACTCGTTGAATTTACTGCAGCTATAAAAAAATTCCACTTGAATAACTCTACAGAGCTCTGGACAGGACCCTCGCTCTCAGTTCAGTGTCCAATGTAAATAAATCATCAAACACTTGCCTCCCCTGCATCTAAAATTCCAATTTCCACCTATACATCCAGGTCTGGACAGTCAGCCAATCTATATGCTGAACCTGCTGTGTGTCCCATCTGACCATGCTGGTGGTGGTGACCCCCCTCATTACAGCTCGTCTGTGGGTGCTAACGATCACAGGCAGCCAGGTGGGGGGCCAGGGGCCTTTATAATTGGTTTTTGGAGCGCACCAGCTGTTTCATGTGCCCGCACGCCGGTCCCAAAAGGAGGAGCAAAGGGGGGTGAGGGAGTGGGGGGGCGATTGAAGAAGTGGTGGATTTGCCACATGGCCCACCACACCCCCGCCCTTCTTGCACTCCCCCCCACTTACCCTCTACCTCCACCCCTCCTCCCATCTCAGATGAAAGACTCCTGCCAAGTACTTATATAAATAACTGGAGATGCAGCCATTGTGATCTGCACTTTTCAAACATCTTTTTTTTGAGAATAATATTTACAGAACAACAGAACAAACAACTCATACAAACAAACAAATACATAAATATAGAAGATATTGACACATTTCTTAAATATTCCTGGTGATAAAGTGAAAAGGGACATGAAACATAGACTAACAGTGTAGACATCTAGAAAACATGCATGATCTGGATTTATTTTATAGTGACTAGATTAATTTTATGTTATTATTATTTTATCTAACAGGGTCCTTATAGATAAACATTGTTATATAAAGAAAAGCAAGATGTAATATTTAAAGGGCGTCTAGGTAAAACAGAGTATATGTATACACACTGCATCAGTATTCACATCTTTGTCATCGTTGTATTGAAAACTTTAAGCTCTGATTGGGTTTTTAGTTCTGGTGGTGAAATGTTCCATAATTTAGAGCTGAAAAACAACGTTTGGTAGTTTGGTATAGAGACTTATTATGAGGGGATACTGTGAAGAGTCAGACAGAAGTTACCTTACATTACAAAGCAGCTAAACTGTCTAAAATAGCTTTTTATTCAAGTAGAAAGACCAACAATGTTTTGACACGATTATCTTTTTACACCCTGAGAAGAATTAATGAGGGAAAATGTTTAATACTCTCAATTTTAAGTAATGAAAACGGTCACTTAGACATACACACCCCCCCCAGGGGACGAACAAATCAGCCTTCACTGGTCTCCTGGGCAGACTGGAGGTGCTGGAAAGTGGATCAGAGTGAAGTGCTGCTCCATCCAAAGGGGAACAAGAAAGTAAATTACCGTCCACTCAGAGATGACTGGAGGCAGACGAAGCTTTCGACCGTGATCTCATTAGCGAAATTAAATGCTTGGATAATACTATATATATGTGATCTATTTGGCTGTGACAGCTTTTAGAAGAGAGTTGAGGGGTTTTATTCCTGCTGTGCCTGTAAAATATGAGAGTCCAAATAGTGAGTTATAGGTGATAGCTCATAGATGACATGTGGCATCTATCCCATGACAACAGAAACAGGAAAGAAGATGGAAATCAATACAAAAAAGCACCCAAAGCCATCCTCTGTTGTTCAGTGGCTGACCCCGTATCATTTTACCCTGAAGGCCCGCACTCACAAAGGGCTTGAATGTTCCCGTAAAACACAACAGAGCGCATGATACACTCACTGCAAAGACACAACATAATCTCAAAATAATGGAGAGTTAACTGCAATCACGTTTGCTTTATGCACTTTTCCAGACAGCAGCGGAGCTCCTGTGGCCTCACACAGGGATACAAACGCTTTCAATTGTGTGTTTTTCCCCGGTTCGCCCTCTTGTTTCTACATGCCCGCTAGTTTTCTGAGCCTGTGTGCTCAGGTTTCACCTCACAGGTAAGGAATGATCTGTTTTTCTCCACTCGGCTGGGATTGTGATATGTTTGTGTTGTGTTTTTTTTTTTTTTGGAAATGGGCGTATCCCTCAGGGAGTATTTATCCTTTAACTCAGAGACTTTTAAAGTCACTCCAGAGTGTCAACAGCAGTTGCAGTTTATTTGCTCAAGATAAAGTATTGCCTCTCAGTCGTGCGTTAATGGGTTAACAGGTTGTAGGTCAATGTCTGAAGCCTTTTAAAGTGTGCAAAACATCCTCTTCCTCAGCTTGATGGACTTTTAAAGAGAGCTGACTTCATCCTGGTAAAATGTCATCTCTTAATCTCAAAGCGGGCCATGAAATTAGGTCCCCGCTGCCATAAAATGATCAATAAATAGCTCAGTAGGGTGTTGCTGCCATTCTGTGGATCTTATTGATTTCACATTTCTTTCATTCATACAGTCGAGCCCTAACATGACGTTTTCCACCAACATGATAAATGCACTCTCACTCTTACTTATCAGGCCTGTGTAGTTAGTTTAAATAGAAGATACAGAAGCTTTGGCTGATCATTAAACATACAGATGCTCTTTAAAATAAATGAGATTACATATTGATTATTTGACTGCATATATAGTGGGAATGTGCTCCAGTAAATGGTGGTATAATCATGAAAAATGTAGTTTCATTGAAAAAAATCAAAAACCAGTGATGGGACAAGTATTCAGAGCTTTTAAAACAATATAAAAGTGTACAAAAATACTTGATTATATGTAAAAGTTCTGCACTCAAAACTGAACTTCAGTAAAAGTTCAGAAGAATTATTGATCAAATGTTAAAATATCAAAAGTGAAGAGTCTTATGTTGTTATATATTATATTAGTGGATTATTGTTACTGATGTGTTGATATGGAATGAGCATTTTACCTTTGTAATTGGTTGGGCTGAAGGTAATTTTAACTGCATTATATACAGTTTAATCTATGAGTATGTGTCATAAATCACAAAATTATTACATGTTTTGTATGTAAAATCTAGCCTCGTATGTTGATCTAGTAACTATAGCTGTCAAATAAATTTAGTGGAGAGAAAAGTACATAAAAAATACAATAAAAAAATACAAATGTATCTCTGAAATGTAGTCTGAATAGACTGAAGTGATATAAGTACCTCAAAATTGTACATAAATACAGAATTTTAATGAACATACTTTTACTTCGATCACTGATTTTAACCAGTCTGGGTTTTTATTTAGGTATTACAGAATGAAAGGGTGGAAATTAAGTAAAATATAACAATTAAATAAAAGGCAAGTGCATGCAATATAAGTACAATGCTATTAAAGGCGGCTTTCAGTTAAGTTTCACAAGCAGTCCTTTAACTAGTGCATCAGTCTGGTAAGAAATATAATGTCGACGTAGAGCTAAAACCAGACAAACACTGATCACAGGCAGCAGAGCTGACAGGAACAGACACTATAGATCCTCCACTAACCCACTGACCTGCATTGCAGAGGCCTTTTTTTTCTTTTTGCTACGTGCTTTGAATGTTCAATCAGGAGTCAAAATCTTGTGTTGTAGCCTTCAGCAATGCTGCTCTCTACTGTTTACACACAGTTACTACACTGTGATATTTGAACCTATTTGGCCTTCATACAAGACGTGATCTCTCACTTATATTCTTTAGAGTTAAATGCAACTATTTTTGGGGGATAAATAAGTTGAATCAAAAGAAAATGAAGGGATTAAGAGTTTTTCCACCAAACAGTGTAGAATTCTTTGTTGTAGTATTTAAACCACCATGTTCAGAGACCAACTACAGTATAAATATATTCAGCTATAAATAATGTGAGCTTTTTGGTGTCTAGTCAAGCATTTCTTAGGGCGGTGTGTTGTACAAACATACAGGTAAACAAAAGGTTCAGCATTGCAAGGAGAATCACAGGTGCAAATTATGATAAATATCAAGATAAACACATAAAATAAGAAAAACTCACAATAAAACATAATAATAATAGTAATAGTAAAGGAGAAAAAAGACAGAGGCACATATGTGTGAGGCAAAAATCTGATAAAAATGATAAAAAAAAAAAGATAGTCGTTCATGGAGAAAAAAGAGCTATATGACTTTTATGAATTTCTTATTTTTAAAGTAACAATCTCTAAGATCTCTGTTTCGTTCTCTTTCGTTACCTATGGCGATAAGCGGTAACTGCAGGTGTGTTTTTGGACCTCAGTCCCCAGAGATCCAAACTGTTTAGTCGCAACACCAGCTGAGACCTGAAAAAACGGTGCGCTGCTTCACACACAGGTGAGTTGAAGAGTGAGTCTGTTGCATTAGCTCCGCCTTCCCTCTCTGGAGGACCAACCACTGCTGGGGAAACACGTCACTAACTGTGCGCCGCTTGAGATTTTTCATGGGAACGTCGCCACCGACAACCAGTTCGTAATACTCAGAATACTGCAAATGCAAAGGCTTTCATCAGAGTTTGTGTTATTCATTTGGCTGTAGATAGTGACTTAACAGACATTTATTTAGATGAAAATCTTTGAGATGATTACTTTAACAATTTAAACAGAGGTGAGTAAGGAATCTACAGTATTTCTGCTAAGAAACGAGGAATATTTGGCACATCTCAGTACTCTTCGCTTGTGTAGAAACAATTGTGCCGTTAGAACAAGGAAGTTAAATACAAATGTTTGTGTGTCAAAATAACAGGAAATGTCTCTGAGACTAAAGCAATGTGGGGGCATTGGACTCATGATGTCAATGTGTCTGTTTTTTATTTGTTTTAACAGGACTGTTTTCTATTTTCTATTTACTTTTACCTCTAGGTAAGATAAATATTGCACAATAAACTGGGCTTCATCTTATTGTTGACAATCACCACATGTATCAACAACATCTACACTTTGTATATTTACTTATATTTTAGAACCACTGGTGATTTCTAAATGTGAATCCTTTTAAAATCATGCATAAATAGATGAGTGTCTTAACTTTTAACACAAGACAACAGTTTATTATTTCAGTGTGAAGTTGTTGTCGTATAGTTAATAATTAATACAAAGGTCTAACGTTATCTCTAAATTTGCTCTTCAAACAACAGTTCAACATGCACATTGGAGCTGTTTACTGAGTTTATTTGGTGTCAAACTGACTGACAAGAATGAACTCTATATTTGTTCCGGTTAGGATTTTCAAAATAAAACGTCTAATCTTGCTGTTGCAGACATTTTTAAATTCAGTGTGAAAGTTTACTCTTCACAAGTGCTGTGCAAGTTACTGAAAATTAGTCACCAGTTACAGTTACTTCCCTCAAAAGTTATTGAACGACTTCACTGATTACTGCATATAAGAGTAATTAGCTACAAGGCAAAGTAACTGTTGCATTACCTTTAAATGTCTGCCTCACTTCTCTTATTAATGCACATATGTCATTTTTTAACATTTTATACTAAAATACCAAATATTGAAAAGATATTTTCCATACAATAAAGTATGAAAACACTGGCAAACACTGTCCGAGGAAACACAAAGAAAACAATTTGATGCTTAAAAGACTGTAAATGCTGCAGATATAATTATGATGATGATGATTACAGGGAGGAAAACCTCTCAGTGTTCATATTAGATTAGAATAGATTCAACTTTATTGACAGTGACCGATTACAAGTACTTAACAGTGAGATGCGGTTGGCATCCAATTGTACAATTTAGGCTTAAAGTGCTGATGTGCATAATATAAATTACTATGAGCAGCTGACAAGATATACAAGACGTAGATGTATAGACACACACCTGTACAGTGATGCAGTATGTTATATAAAGTGATGTTGTGGTGAGTAAATAGTTCACTTTGTTTGGGTTTATTACAGTTCAGAGACAGCAGTAGGAAAAACAGTTTGCTGGTGCAGGAGAGGAGACTTCTGTATCACCTCCCTGATGTTAGTGGACTAAAGACTCTGTGGTTTGGGTGTGAAATGATGAAGATGATGATGACCTTCACCCTCAGCAGACATTGTTCCTGATGGATGCGGGGCAGCAGGGTGCCGGTGATGTGTTGGGCACCTGAATGTTGTTTTTAGACACTAGAAAAATTGTGAACCTACCCTTTAACCCTTCATATTATGACCCATCACAGCATCCCCTCATAATTAGTCTCTATACCAAATTTATGAATCACAAATCATTCATGAATACCTCATCAACCACAGATAAATGGGTGATTAATCTTTAATGAAGCTTTCAGAAAACAGATAAGGTGTATTCTTTAGTTTTTGCGCTTTTTGTTTATGGAGAAAAAACATTTACAATCACATTATACAGCAGCCCTGTCACATAAAACTGGAGAACATAACAATTTCAGTGAATTATATTAAATGTGAAGAATGAGACAGTATTTTTGGATGGTGACTTTTGAATTTTTGAATAAATATGGGTCAAACACTCTTTAAAAACATGTTTGTGCAGCTGATATAAGTTAAAAAAGAAGTCATATAATTCCAGGTAAAAGAAAATTGTTTAGGGTGTTTTTTTCTGCTCTCAAATGTAAAAATGGGTCAGATTTAAGTCTAAACAGCATGTAAGGGGTTAAGCCAAATACACGGATATCAGATCTTAATCAACTTGGCTCTGGTTTTATTGTGAAGGCAAACTCAGCTCAGTAAACTGTGCTGCTTTGACGCAGCGGCTCATATCTAAATCGTCCAGCCGCTGCATGCTGGGAGACGCGCCGTGTTGGCCCGCAGAGAAGGTGTGACAAAGCCGAGCAACGACCGCTGACCTTCCGTCCTCGCTCCGCGGTGGAAACATGGCACTGAGCCGCCTGGAAAGGGCTCAGGTATGGCTCTTCAAGGCGGTTATGGGAGTCTTATTTGCGCTGTTTCGGTTCCTGTCGCCTCGGAGACCCGCTCCCAGGAAGCTGCCGCCCGTCAACAACCCGCTACTGGTCCTGTCAGCGACGCAGCTCGCCAAGAAGATCCGGCGGAGAGAGGTGTGTGTCGGTCAAAGCAACTCATAACCCCGCCTGGAGGGGCAGATAGACGGGCTGCAGCTGGTCTCATTAGCTTCAATCTATTACTGTCACTTCCTACTTCTACAAGTATTACAGGTTAAAATGAAACTAGACTACATCATCTGTTAGCCGGTAGTCTTCCCATCTATTATGATTTATCTTTTTAAATATCTCTTCATTGCACACATTTCAATTACAAAACCTAGTGCACTGGTCCAGTCTCTAGAGCAGTGGTTCTCTAAGTGGGGTCCGGGGACCCCAAGGGTCTCTTGAGGGGGTTCCAGGTAGAGGGTTCATTCATTTTCACTATAATTACATCCATGAGTAACACAATGACAGCATTTAAGTCTATTTAGGTCATAGGTTTCATACACTTTCTGTAATATAACATCTAAAAGCAAAAATCTTATCAGATGGGGGTCCGTGGTCTTGTTCATGCCAGTTTAGGGGTCCTTGATGTGAAAAAGTTTGAGAGGCACTGCTCTAGAGCTCTTTTATCCAGCCCTGCAGTTTTATCATTGTCTCTGAGTCCATATAAGGGCTCCTGGACTTGGAAACGACAATAAAACTGCATCACCTTTGGAGTAACACCTGACACACCCGCGCTTCCCATTAATACATAGATTTAAAGAGGACAATATATAAGAAACTCCAGCCTTTTCTAATGCTGCTGAGCCCGTCAGACAGGTATGGGCTGGTCTATGTGTAGGTGCTGTATTATATACTAATTGGGGAGGGGGAGAAACACCTTTAAAAACACCTTTAAAACACTAGAACGTGATTATTGTAAGCTTCACAGGTGATGCAGTGCTATTTTATTAGATTGCAATATATTGTGCAGGAGTTAATACACTATTTATAACTTCTGAAATGTGAATATCTTTGTTTTCTATGATAGTAAACTGAATATCTTTGAGTTTTGGACTGTTGATGGAAAATTTCAGTCCTCTGAGGATGTTACCTTGAAAGTAACGATGTCGAGTTTTTCTCTTGTATTTTCTGACATAGTCTATGTTTTTCTACTTCTAGTCTCTGAAATTATAGGATTTGCTTCTGTAAACTAAATATCTTTTGGGTTTTTGACTGTTATGGAGCATAATAAGCTTTTTTAAGACATCACTTTGGGCTCTGCAATATTACAAAGGGCCTATTTCATTATTTTCTGACATTTTATAGAATAAACTCTTCATTGATTAATCGATCATGGAAATAATAGTTGCACTCCAACTTTTACACCCTGTTACACGCCCTGTACTTTTTTAGCAGTGGAAAATAAAAAGTTAAAAGACATCAATATGCAATTACTAGTATGAAATATTATTTTTTGTCATCTTTTCTTTGCATTATACACTTGTTTAGGACACTTAAGATGTCATATTTCAACACTGATTTGAAGCTTAAATCTGATCTATGGGAACGATTTGCAAACCAGTGTCAAATTTCACTCGGAGGAATGCATGCATGCACTATGACACCAAAAAAAATGAAGAATTATTACATTTTTGGCGTGTTTTTGCAGGTGTCCAGTGTGGAGGTGGTTCAGGTTTACATTGACAGGATCCAGGAAGTCAACCCTTTACTGAACGCTATGGTGAAAGACAGGCAAGAATCGCTCCTCCTCATCTGATTCTTTGCTCTAATGTGCAACACAAGTGCAATGTCATTTTACTGGTTTTGTATTGGTTTTTATTGATTGCATTGGTCTTATTGTGTGTGTGTGTCTGTGTGTGTGTTTTCAATGCATTAATGATTTTAAAGATGTTTTTTAAGTATTTAAGTATGTCTGGAGATGATGAGTCCAAGACATATTTCCCTAAAGGGACAATTAAGTCTTAAATAAATAATAAGTAAATAAAACCTTCCTATTCTCTTCTCTCTAAAGTATGTCCAAACTTTTGACTGGTACTGTATGTTTTTATTCTCATTATTTAAATTATTTTCTCTATAATTTACTATTTCCTTTTCTATTTTACTTCCTACACAAAATGTATCATCAATTAATCACTGTAAGATCATGTATCATCAAAAAATCTGAAATTTGTGTTGCGTGTATCGAGTATATCAGTTATACAACACAACGTATAACAGATTCTGACGTTCACAAGTTCTCATCATTGATGTAAAATGTTAAAATCAAGCCTCGTTAAACAGCGTTTGGTCAAGAAATGTAATTTTTCTCTCTTTTCCAGGTTTGCTGCTGCCCTCCAGGAGGCGGCCCAGGTTGATAAGCTGATTGAAGAGGAAACTGGAGGAGAGGAGGTCTTGGAGGACCGACTCCCTTTACTGGGAGTCCCTCTCTCTGTCAAAGAGGCTTTTGCCCTGCAGGGTAACTTCTTGCTATTCAATATCCAGTTTGTCACTTGAAACCAGCAGACAGTTTCTTCTTATAAACACATCAAATTGTCAATGTTTGAGTCAACGTGACACTGGTGCACGTCCAGCCGCACCCTCTCACTGTATACATACAGCTAATTCCATAATACAAGTGGCTGCAAGTAATGTATGTAAGAATTTGAGGCAGCGTTGTTAATCCTGTTACAAAACCCTGTTATATAAGCCATACTTAGTTTCAGTCAACATTTGAATCTGATCTCAACTTTAGTATTTATGAGTCACTGTTCAGTGGAAAAAATGTAACTTTCTTCTTGCATCATGCTGAGCTCAGTATGACCTTTCTGCTTTACTCAAAGCATAAAAAGACCAAAAAAACCAGCATTTTCAGCAAATGAGAATGAAAGTATTGTGCCAGTCTTGAGCTTTAAGTCTATTTGTCACTCTCTCTTTGCGTCAGGCATGCCCCACACTACAGGTGTGGTCTCAAGGCGAGGAGTTTTGTCCACCGTCGACTCTCCACCGGTGGCCCTGCTGAAGAGAGCTGGAGCCATCCCGTTGGGTGTCACCAACTCCAGCGAGCTGTGCATGTGGTCCGAGTCCCACAACCATCTGTACGGCATCACCAACAACCCGTACGACCTGGAGAGGATACCGGGAGGAAGTTCAGGTCAGCGACTGTTGGTTGAATTATTGGTTGGCGAGTTAAAGGATCGACTTTCTCTTTTATAGAGGGAATCGGACGCTGTTGTTGAGTTAAGGTTCAGAGTCATGAACCATTCATTCAGAGCAGCTTATCGCTGGAGTCTGTGTCTTTGTTTCCAGGAATAGCTCTGGTTTTACCTCATAATCATATTACAGTACACTGCAGACACACAGAGAGGCTCTGTATGGCTTCTAATTGAGCTCAGTGGAATGAAAAAAATATGTTCTGTAAATGAAAAACATGATTTAAAAACTAGAAAACAAGTAAATCGTTGGACTATTCTTTACATGTCCAGGATTAAAGAGTCTTCAGTTGAACTGTAGGTGGAACTTTGTGTTTGGTCATATTTCAAAATGGAGGCTTGCCTTTCTCTAATTTTACAAACATTACTGATATATATGAACATTAACAAGTACATAAAACATTACACAAATACAATATTGTCTCTCAGCATCCGACTGCTTGTGTTGGACCTGATCGTTGTGTCAAAGGTTACGGCAGATAAACAAGAGTTATCATGAAGTTATAACAAAGGTGAATCAGAGGAACGCCACATGGTAACACTGTTTTTTCACTATTCACAGAAAATGGTGATTGAAGGAATTGGTTTCAGCTTTATGATTTTCCAGTTTAGCCACTGTACCACTAACTGGTTTAGAAATAATACTGGAGCGATACACACTGGGTGTTTTATCTTTTACAGCCTAGTTGCATTTTTTATGATCACATAAAATACTTTTATCAATCAATACTTTCTTAATATAAATGTACATTATATCATAAAACATTTAGGCCTGATAATAGGTGCAGCATGGAGACCACATGATTTTATGCAACAGTGCAGGTTTAAACCCGTTTTAAACCTTAAATCCAGCTAAACGAGTGACAGAGCAACAAGCGCAATAAGAGGCTTCCTGTTTTCTAGCACAGAGATTATAAATCATAACTCTGACTCTAATTTAATGAATCAAATGAACTATTATTAAATGTGCCCTGACTGCGTCCCTGTTTTGTTTGTGTCATGCACAAACGCACAAACTTACCTCGTCTCTCTCTGTTTATGGGCTCTGCCTGTCTCAGGTGGAGAGGGGAGTATCCTGGGAGGAGCAGGTGCGGTCATCGGCGTGGGCTCAGACATCGGCGGCAGCATCCGTATGCCCTGTTTCTTCACCGGAATATTCGGCCATAAAACGACTCCCGGTAAGAGACACTAAACGTATAGAAACATGTTGGTTGCATCGTCTGGACTAAAGCATGCGTACAGTGAGAGACTGTAACTGATGTGTTTTTCGCAGGTGTCGTGTCAAATGAGAACCAGTACCCTCCTTCCTCTGGCAGACAGAATGAATACCTCAGCACTGGTCCCATGTGCCGCTACGCCGAGGACCTGCTGCCCATGCTCAAGATCATGGCAGGACCAAATGCTGAGAAGTGAGAGCTCTGCTAGTGTCCATTGATTCTGACTTTTTTTTTTTAACTCAGGGAAGCTTTACAGAGGCTTGTTCTTGAACGTATGCTGTAATATGTTAATAGCATCTATTAGGGCTGGGTTTAAAAAATCGATTTTCAGATTTTAAATAGATCCTCATTTGAATGATCCGATATTGATTCATAAAATCCCAAGATTGATCTTTTAATATATGCCTTTTCCTGCAAGTCTTTAATCATGTAAGTCTTGTGTGGCCAGCCTTTGTTTCTTCATGCAACGAGATCAGGCCACGTGAGAGACTAGTGAACCTCAAAAAACATGGATTTAAAAACTATGGAGACAGATAAGAGCTGGACAAAAGCAAATCTATATGTAAGTTGTGCAAGAGAGAGAGGTGAAATATTATCTCTCTCTCTTTCCCAGGGCCCGGACTGCTGTTTAGATTTTGTTGTGTTCTCCCACTACATTTACCCTGCTGAAATGTACACATTGCAGTACTTGATTTATCACCTGCAACTACACAGATATAAATACAGATATAATCTTGACACTAACTAAAAGTAATAACGCACCGCACCCTCTGCACTAAAGAAAGAACTTGTATTATTTTTATCTGGTCACTCAATACTTGCTGACTGTAGAGTCTGTAGAGTTGCACTATATTGTGTTGACTGTAGTGTGTTGGTTATCTCTCTTCTAAAGAAATCTCTGTATGTATATATATATATGTATGTATGTCCTTTGCGTATCTCTTGAACCATTCATCCTATCGACTCCACACTTGGTGGGTGTATGGCTGGGGACCAAAGGGAGTGCAGTGTCGAATTTGGTGCAATTTGGACACGTGATACGTTTAATATTAATAAACATTGAATAAACCAGTGATCAGCGAGCCACTCTGCTCTGTGCAGGGGCAGGGCGGAGCTTCAGGGCTCTACCAACTGACTCCAGCATGTCAGGGAGAGACCAGAGATGAGGCGTGACACGAATCAGAGAAAAGTGCTCCAAAAAGAGAAAAGTAGACAGTGAAAACAGAGCATTTAATCAAGAATGGATACTCTTAACCCGTGTCTAGACAGAAAGCATAGCGTTAGCAGCACGTTCAGCAGATCAGCAGCAGCGAGTGAACCGTTGTGTCTACACAGGAGGCGTTCAGGTACATTGTTGAGTGTAGGTCACCCGTGTCTTGGAAGCGCTCAGAGGCCAATACACAATGACTGTAGTTACATGTGTAAAACAAAGGAAATACTTCCCATGGGCAGTTCAAAACCAGTTTGTCTCATATGTCAAAGCACAAATCTTGGGAGCAAACATACCCACTCAAATCTGAACTGAAGGCACAGAAAATAGGAACGATTTAAAAGCCAAATGTGATCGATCCACTTGAATTTAAGATGCACATTATTTTATTTTTAAATGCAGCCCTTATTTTACTTGCAATGAGAAAAGAACATTTATTTACTATCAGAATATTTATTATTTATAACAAATGTGTATAATAGAGTTATTAGTTTCTTTCATGTTGTTGGTGTTTATACTCATTCACACATCATATCAACTGTATTAATTTTTCTATGTGTTGAAGCAGCGGCCGGAGGCCAAGCAATCAGCCCGTTCCGAACAGGCACTGCACTAGTGTTAGATGAAAAGTACATCGATGTAACTGCTTTGGGGTCAATCTTAACATAAACATTAATATTTTTAATAATGCACCAGGTTAGGTGGTTCCTTGTACAATTTACAGAATTGGTTCTCTGAGAATCTCTTTCATATCCAAGCAAAATTGGTATTGTAACCGATATATCCCCAATCGAATCGATATCGAATAGGAAATCGAATTGAATGGGGACCTTGTGAATCAGAATCGAATCGATCCGGGAAGTCAGTGGCGATACCCAGTGCTGACATGTTAAGTTATTGCTTAGAAGCAAATATGACGGTTATCGTAGGAGGCACACACACACCCTAAATTCTTTGCAGGTGCTCAGTAACAATAATCTGCTCAAACAAACACCTGCACACTGCTATTTTATTCCTAATTCTTTTCTTCTACGTGGACAGGCTGATGTTTTGATTGCAAATATTCTTTGTCAGGTAAAGGTGAGTGTGTGTGGGTGTGAGGCAAATATAGTGTTTAACAATGTAAATCTCCTTATTCACTCAGATGGCGAAACCTTAAGTGAATGCAAAGACCTAAACCACAAGGCCAAGAGTTGGGTGTGGTTTGTTTGACTTGACAGTGTTTAAGCTCAAATCTCTGAGGAGTGGCAGGATTCAACAAATGTCTTTGTGCACCCATGTTTGTCTCATATACTGTGTGCGGTTTGCACATGTGCACACAGGTTGTCGTTGAACATGAAGGTTGACCTGAAGAAGCTGCGGTTCTTCACCATCCCTCACGATGGCGGAGCTCTTCTGACCCGCCCCGTCAGCAAAGAGCTGATGCAGATCCAGCGGGAGGTGTGTTGAATCCTTTCAGTCAAATTAACTTCTGAAGAGTCTGGAAAACTGGACATCAGGGATTATTTTAAAATTAAAATCCTCATTTTGGTGTTTTCCAGGTGGTGCAGCGTCTGGAGGCCGATTTCGGGGTGAAGGTCCAAGAGGTGAAACTCCCTGGGCTCCGATACAGCTTCCAGATCTGGGACACCTACATGGGTCTTCCTGACAAAGAAGGCAAAGTAAGTCTACCTGACAACCTGATCCCGTGCTGCGTACCCTTGCATGTCTGTACAGTGTTATATCAGGTTTCCTTATAGTAGAATGAAGATGAACAGGAAAGACTGGAGGGAAACAGGCTTCTGTTACTTTGAAATTAAGACTCTTTCTGATGGGACGACTTTGGGAGTGAAGGAAAGCAGGTCGAGGCCAAGTCGGAGTCACAGCACCTATTGTAGTCTGCAGCCCAGAAATGGTTCACTAATCTGTTTAGCTACCAGGGCACAGTATTATACACACACACACACTCTCTCATTACACAGGCTGCCTTGACTTGTACACATTTATTTTGGTATGAACAGAAATGTGTATTCAGTTTAAGATAATAGCAGGTTTGATAAATTTTATTATTATTCATTTTTTCCCCATTTGTTTATTTGATCACCTGGTGTGGAGCACAGACAGAACATACAATAATAACAAAATGAGAGCACATAACATGGCTAAAGTACAAGAAATGTTACTTAAAGGACCAGTGTGCAGAATTTAGCAGCACGGACTTGGCAGAAATGGAATATAATATTCATAAGTATGTTTTAATTAGTGTATAATCACCTGAAAATAAAAATTGTTGAGCCCTTTATATCTGCATAGGGAGCAGGTCTTCTTCCATAGAGTCTGCCATGTTGCACCGCCATGTTTCTACAGTAGCCTGGAATGGACAAAACAAACACTGGCTTTAAAGGGCCTTTATTGTTTTTTGTGGCCACCATCAGTTCAGTTGGTTGCAATCTGCAGCCTCGCCGCTAGATGTCACTAAATCCTGAACACTGCACCTTTAAACAATGGAAGTACATTTTTCAAAGAGGCACCTTAATTCACAAATAACTTTTGGCTTATCTGGTTATAATAACATTAATTTAAACATAAACATTCAAGCCCACTTTTAAATGGCAAAAACCACAAGTTATATAAATAAACCCTCTGGTGGCAATAAAAAAATAACAGTTACACAGCAATGCAGCTCTCCGTCCTCATGGTAGTGACTCTATTTCAACATGATTTATGGAGTTTTAACTCCAAATCTTAACTCCAAAATGTGCCTCGTGTCAAGTGGGAGCAGAGCTGCTTAATTATTCCAATAGAAAAACCCCCCAAAAACTTGCTCTGAAAGACCACAGATGGGATGTAATAAGTGTGAACTGCCTCATGACCTTTTTACAAAATGTCTGATTACTGAAAACCGTTTTATTCCAGCTCCTCTCTTTTACCTTTTTTCTTTTTGTGGGTTTTAAGAACAATAATTCAGTGAAGCTAGCCTGTGCTGCTACTTCTCGCTAATATTTTGTGCTCCGTACAAGCGTGTATTATTATTCGTGACTGATAAATCACTCACTTGTGCTATAAAAAGCCTGGTGCTGAGATAAAAACCCTCACAGTACAATAAGGGCACTAACACAGGCCTGTGTTCACAGCGTAATAGTGGGGAGTCGACAAAGTGAGACGTCCAGCGGCAGCAGAAAACAGCGATCATATGACTGTGTCTCTGACATGTGAAGAGAAACAGAACAGCTCTGTGGTCACTGAAATATAATAAACACACACACAGAAACAAAAATTTAAAAAATGTTTCCCCCCTAGCCTCCTCAGCCGTTTGTCGAGCTGATGGGAGAACCTGGACGGCCGGTGTGGCCTGTGTGGGAGCTGCTGAAATGGACGATGGGAAAATCAGAGCACACCATGGCTGCTATCGGTGAGAAGCAGGAACATAACTTTTATTTAGGACTGCAGCTAACAATTTTTATTATCCATTAATCTATAAAGCATCAGGAAACAGTGAAAATGTCAGTATGACTAAAAAAAGTTAATTTGATGGCTGTAATGAAATGTTTATTATATACTGTGAAGTATTATAGATTTAGTAATATAGATTATTTAAATGACAAATGCAGTTTTGAAAACAAACGTGAGTTATGTTAAAATGAAAACAACAAGTAGATGGTCATAAAATCCATCATAAATAAAGACTCAGCCGTCCTAAAGCTGCAGCTGAACCGGACTGTGTGTGTGTCTCTGACGTCTTCAGGTCTGGCCCTGCTGGAGATGGCGCATGGATCCAAACCCGCTTCCCCCTTCATCATCCAGCAGAAGGAGAAGCTGCAGAAGGAGGTGGAAGAGCTGCTGGGGACCGACGGAGTTTTTCTTTACCCCTCGCATCCAAGAGTGGCGCCCAAACACCACCACCCGCTCTTCAGACCCTTTGACTTCTCCTACACCGGTACGTGATCCTCTGCTTCTCCTCTGCTCTCTGCTGTCCTGCCTTGACTATTAAAGCTACCGTACCGCGCTAATTTGGACTCGGCGAAGCATGAAACAGTAGAGCAAAGAAAACTTTACTTGCAACACGACTCATTTGTAAGATTTTGCAGTTGAAGTTAAGTCTTTATTTTTTAGCCCAAACATAAAAAAGCATCGCTGTTTGGTTATTGGGTCATAACACTTTGTCTGGTTGGATAATTTCCATTATTCTTCTACCAACTTTTGTCATTATTCTTAATTTAGGTGCTCGTATTCCATACATCCATACATTGACACATGTATACAAACACAGTCCTGCTGTTAACTTTATTCCCGACTCACTCAACACTGTTTTAAAATAAAACCCTGCAGTATATTCTGTGTCCTTCCATTAACACATTTGTGTTAATTATTCTTTTATTTTTTTTGGTCTGTGCCTCCTTTGATGGCAGTTTTTTTGCTCCTCACAATGTCATTTCACTTAACAGAATAAGCCAAACAGCTTTAAAAGCACAAGATTATAAAAAATTTCTCCTCATTTCTGTCATCTTAAAGCATTTTATTCCATTAAACGCTCCACTAGAACTATCAAACACTCTCTGGTTGAGCTGTCCAGCCTTTAAAACTTTATTTCCACGTACCTTTTCGTTTTTATCCGCAGGTATAATCAACATCCTCGGGCTGCCGGTCACCCAGTGCCCTCTGGGTCTGAACGAGGAGGGTCTGCCCATGGGCGTACAGGTCGTGGCTGGGAAGCTGCAGGACCGTCTGCCTCTCGCTGTGGCGCTCTACTTGGAGAAGGCGTTCGGAGGCTGGAGGGACCCCGGAGCCAACTAAACGCCCCCACACATACACACACAGTCTCACCCGCTAACAGCCATTACCAAACCTCCAGACTGGAGCAGGTTGGATCAAAGTTCGTGGCGCACTGTAATTGCCTTGATGCTTTGCTGTAGTACACGGACACCAAGAGGTACAATCAGCATGTTGAATGTTCAGGTGGAAGAGGTTGATCTTTGCACTGTCATGGTTTTATCATTTACCCTGTTTAGGGACTTTTTTTTGTCATGAGCACGAGCTTTAAAAGAATTGATTTTATATTAGTGGTGATATCTTTAATGAGGCATTCACATTATCACGCGAATAAACAAGGTTTTTGTGCTGTACATGACTTAATATGCAATGTTTGATCAGGACATATAAGTCTTCTGTGTGTGTGTAGTGTAAAATAGCAGATACCTGTTCATTATAGAACATGGAAAGAACTCACGCAAATAGTTTTTCCTCTATTTTATACAGATATACGGTTACATGTGTATGTGCAGTAGGTCTAACTACTGTTGATTAACTCTCAAAAGGTCAGTTAGTGGAAGGTTCGAGGTTTTAAATGCCTTGCACGCACACACAAGTGTTACTTTGATTAATTAGACGTGTGCTCCGGTTCAGGCTGAGTGGAGCGATGCTGACAACACCTGACTCCATATACATTAAAGAAACATAAAGCTGTAACTTGTCCTGCACTCACAGGCGCAACCAGTCAAAGGGAGACGACAATCAAGCAGAATAAGTGTGAACACCTGAGCTGGTGTGTACAATACATGTGTAGGTGCTTTTAATTAATTGCTAAAGCTAAACAACAGACGACAGAATAATCGGCATCCTTGACACCAACGCTGGACGTCAAAATGTTTTCAGTATGAACCGTTAAACATGCAAAACCTCTCCTGCGTGATAATGTGAATGCTTGCAGTTAATCGACTGTGGTGCCTGTTTTATGCTGCAACTCATCTGTTTCAGATAATAAATGGTCTGAATCTTTAACCTCATCTCTTCTTTAACAAAACACACTTTTGTCCAACCTGCGTTTAGTTGAATCAAACTGGTTCGCCCAGTTTTTCCTGTGTGAAAAGAGAAAACCAGAGAAACCGAACTAAAGGTTTGAAAAGGCTCTTGAGACAAATACCAAAACGCCCCCCTGGAGTCTGTTGTCACTTTATTTTCTTCCCTTCTTTTGAAAAAAAAAAAAAAGGATGAAAAATTATTGAACATCTACCAGAAGGCTCCAAAACAGAACTTGACAGCATTAAGAACTATGCACCGCTCATATTTTTTGGTCACCTCTAGGATGACTGTCATAATTGTTCTCCTTTCTTGTCACAAACCGTGAATCTGTTCTGAAAGGTAGAAGAAGCGTCACATTCATACAGTAAAATACAGACAGCTCGTCTTTTTTCTTCTTTCTAGACACGTGACATGCTTGTACTTCAGAGTACAAATGTTGAAAAGTGTCTGCCGTGAGAATCGTTCCTCTGCTCAGACTCTTATAGCTCACTCTCTCAACCGTCCTGACCACAGCATCATCCTGGAATCAGAGGTGACTTAAAAACAGAAACAATAAAAGGATAAGGGAAACAACCCCCCCTACCACCCTCCCCTCCCCCCCCAAAAAATTACAGAAATATTCTTCAAAGAGTCCTGCATTTTGGCGGTGCAGGAAAAGGGAGGACCTTTCTCTCCTTGACGATCTCTCACCCTCCCAGTGCTTGATTTGGCCCAAATGTGTATGCAAATACTTGTATGTGTGTAAACATGTTTCTGAAGTGAAGAAATGTCGAATGTGCTGAGCGAGTGACTCCTCCTCCTCCTGTTGCGCCTCAGGAGGTGTTGGTGATGGGTTTGTATTTCTTGAGGCGGGTCCACTGTCCTGTGGAGTAGTTCATTTCGAAGACTGTGTCCACCAGCATGGTGGTGCTGCCGGTGCCGTCGGCTTTGGGCAGAACCTCCGTGTGTTCGCTCAGTTTGATCTGGATGATGTCCCCCTGCTCCGGGCACGGGTTCTCTGCAGGACAGACGGGAGGATGCACACTGGTTACTACTGGTAACAAGGTGACTGTCTAGAAATCATCAGGAACACTTTCAGCTGTGTAGTGGGTTCATGCCGTTCAAGTCATTTACTTATTAACTCATCTGGAACTCAGTTTCCCCTTACTTGCTCATCTCTGTACTTGGACGGAGTTAAAGACTTTTTTTGCATTCATCCTACGCTGAAATATCACTTTACAATGTAAAACTCATTATGCAAAGTTGACTTTCAGTACTGGTTTCCTGTTCAGTTCACACTGTCTTCAACAAACTAAGAGGTGTCAATATACAGTTATACAGCCTGACAAGTGAGACATTCATCGAACAGTTTAGCAAAAAAATGACTTCTACCATCAGAAAATCCTGTGGTTGGTCAGTTTGCTTGAACAACAAACTGCACCCGAGACCTCATGGTCCTGGTCCAGGTGTATGTCCCTCAACAGAGTTAAGATTCACACTAATCTGAATGAACTGAATCAAACTGGCAACTGGACCAGTTTGTTTAAATTGTAACGAACAGGTGTTCTGAATGTTAAACCAAGCTAAGACATTTGCTTTTTATCTTTATATGGAAATTTTTATTCTTTGGTCTGCTTGTAAAAACAAGGCAGTTTATTTATTCACATAAGAGTCTCTTATTTGCATTCTACAATTTAGGCATTTTATCTTAAAAGTATTGTTAGTCAGAGTGCTCTGGTAGTCTACTGGTTAAGCAGCGTGCCATATTACTGTCCGCTGTTCCTTTCAGTGTCCTTCCCTCTCTCTCCTCTTGTTTCCTGTTATCTCTCGAGTAAAGGAATGAAATGCCCCAGAAAAAAATTATAAAAAAAGTTTTCTAAGTCTATGAAATACAGTGGCTACAGTAATTAGCTGACTGTATTGTTACAACCCTACAAGGAATTTAAACTTTCATTTTTATTCAGGCAGCTGGACAAATGACTTGCGTACCTCTGGATCCAGCCATGAAGCCCAGAATGAGGGCCTTCTCTGGTCTGGTGACCTTGTTGGCCGTCTTGAACATCTCCTGGGCAGCGTACATCTGGTCTCTCTGAGGAGCGGACACAGCATGCAACAGAACATTAAGCTGACTGAGGAGAACACTGAGAGCTTCAACACATACAGTAGTTCTGAATTTCTAAAATGGAATAAATGAGACTATTTACTGTCCAAAATATGAACACGTTCCTAAAAGAAATATCCTATTAAAGACATATTCTACACCATATACAGATCATATAAACAGGTAATCAATAAGTACACAATTCAGTGGACAGATTCAATAATACTGAAGTCTTTAGAGGCGTCAATGTTACCCCTTCTTACCGTGAGTGAGAGATTCTTTTTGGGCTGGGGCTGTGGTGGCGTGGGGGTTGGTGTCGGTGTAGGAGTCTGAGGTGTGCTGGGAGGCTGGGTGGGGGTCTCGGGTTGGCTGGCAGTCGCAGCTGCTGGGGGCCCGTTGCTGGCGGGGGTGGAGGCTGGCGTGCTGGGGGATGTGGGGGTTGCGGGGTTTGCCGTGGTGCTCGCGTTGTACATTGGCGTCCTCTGTTTGTACTGGCCTGGTAAGGTGGCGGTGGCGCCGGCGCCCGCTGTCGCTGACTCCTCCGGTTGGCGAGCCGACTGCAGCGTGTCCCGTCCCGAACCGCCTGCGTTTGCTTTAGAGGAGGATGGTGAGGGAAAGACATTGTGAGGTTTTGTCTTTTTTCTTCACCTCCTTTAACTATTAAATATATGTGAGTATTGTTTTGAGCGCTGGATGCAGCGTGATCGTCTCTAACCTGGCTGTGCCTCTGAGCTGGGAATGTAGGAGGAGGAAGGAACCATGCTGGGTGTGGCCGGTAGGTAGCTGGTGGACGGCAGAGGGTTCTCGTTTAACGCCCCGAGTTTCTGAAAGACAAAAACAACAGTGAGCTTTTTTTACAACAGCATTTATTACAATAGAGAGAGAAAAACAGATTTAAACAGAAGGATAAGTGAGGGAGGAAAAGGTGGATTTAAAACAGTCTGTGTGTGAGTGAATGTAGAGTTAAGTACCTGTGCAGAGACGAGGCCAGCAGCGTAGTCGGGTGTGGTGTTTTCCACCACTGCTTCTTCTTTGGCTGCTTTCTCTCCGGCTTCCGTTTCTACAGCAGGAAAAAACATCATTTGAATCTCAACGTAATTACAAATTTTCTTGGCTCATAAGTTCAGCACATTTGAGTCATTTGGTGGACTGATGGACGGCTGGAAATATAATTACCCAAAGTCTTTCTTCTCCTCTTAGCTTCTCTTCCAGCTCCGACCATGTCCAGCTCTGAAATGTCTAACAGCTGAAAAGAATTTAAAAAAACAAGTAAATCATGAGACATAAAAACACAGATCATGCAGGAACTGAATGATGATGAAACACGACCACGTAACGACTGACGCAGAAGCGGTAAATAAAAGTTCATTACATACAGTCATAATGAATACCATTAGGCAGGGCTTAGTAAATGTCATATTACCTTGACCCCTCTCTCCTTGCGCAGGGGCGTCCGTGCAGGGGCAATAGGTGTGCGGTTACTGGGGGGGCTGAACATACTGGGGGCAGTGGGGCTGCGAAACGGGGCCTTGGGAATCCCCTTGAGAGGTGCTGCCATAAGAACATTGAAACATTTATCAGTAACATGAACAGAAAGTTCATGTTGGCTATCGTTTGAAACCTGAGATACTTTGTTGTACTTTCATGACCTAAATGAAGACACTTGAAAGTGCTTACTCATGAACCTAAGGTACGGATTTTTAAATCAGTGTGTGTGTGTGCATTTATTAGTCTTCAACTCACTAGTAGTGTCAATCTTTTTGACCAAGCCTCTCCCTTTGGCATGAAAAGGCACTCCGGCTGTCTTTTTCAGCTGCTGGGCCGTCTCTGTGGCTGCAACAGAAAATAAAAATAAACTTAAAAAAATGCACAAATGCAGTTTCTTACATTTTAAGTCTAATGTTATGATCCAGAAGGAAACCTGATCCACCTCTCTGGCACAATGAAGGTGTAAACAAATGCCTAAAGATTCAAATATTCCAGCAACAAATCACAAAAAGACAGAAACGTCCCCGATGCTTCCAAATACCGGTGTAACTTACATTTCTGTAGCAGCTCTGCTCTGAGGGTTGCACTCTTGGGCTTTCTCTTCAGCTGGAAATGTTTAACGGGGGGTGTGAGGGGTCCCACCAGAGTGGTCAACGCACTCTTGTTCAGGTACTGGCACTCCAGAGGAAGCATGGCAGACGCCTCGCACTCGCCCACTGTGGATGGAGGACGGGAAACATTGACAATTTATAACAGGACATGCGCTCAGAAATCTCATTCATTCATTCATATCGTCTGTCTGCGACTGGTGTGCACGTTTAACATTCACTTCACTATCTCACCTGCCAAAATTCAATGGCTTCTTTTGTGTTAGAAAATCCAGACTGTCGGCAATAATAAAGAATATCTTTGAATTACAATGCTTCAGCCAATGTGTCCAGCTGGTAAAAAGGTTCAATATCTTGTTCTGGAAAGGATAAAGCCACCCATTGTTGTGGATATTCAGGAAGATAAATCAATTTCCTGTCACAACAAGCAACCGCTGTCTTGTCATGTCCTGAGTGAAACCACTAAACGTGACGCGCGGCAATTACTATGAGGACACGGCTGACATAACTTCAAGCAGATACTGGAGATATAGAGATATTAGATTACTGTGTAGCAAATGCTGAATACAAACCAAACTGCAATAAACATCTGTATAAATATTGCCTCTGTAAATCTTCTCTACAGATGTTTTCTTGGCTCGGCTTTCAGTTCCCTGTTAAATGAGCCGAGCATGTTTCATAATAACGGCGTCACCAGTCATAGATGTCATGAAAACAAATTCTCACACGAAACACGTCACTGTCAGCCACTTTGGTGCCACTTTTAAAAGTTTTTAGCTAAACTGTGGTGTAAATACTGCTGCATAAGCACATTTACTACATGCAATAAAAACATTTCAATACAGACCAATTCTTGTGGTTTCTATTTACTCTAATCTCCTTTTACAAACACGACGCTAAGAGGAAATCCAAATTCAAATAAGGGCCCATTGAAAATCAAATGAGGTGCATGTTAACAGTCACATTACACTTCCTTCCTATGATTAATCGCTCTGTGCCGCGTTCGCTTCTTTTGAGGGCTGCACGAGAGACTCGCAGTTCACTTTTGATCGTGCAGATGTGCTCAGACCGCCAATAGAAACACTGCTGCGCTGTGTTTGGGAAAGTTATTCTACAAAGTTTGTTTCATCACCATGTTTAGTACATTATCACACTATCAGACTGCAAACACAAGCGTCACATTCATGCTCAGTTAAGTGTTTATTTATTACCTGCACCAGATACATGACATCATACCTGTTTTTATCTTTTCATAGCGTGTAGGTATAAATACAACTTTTCCAGAGAAGTTGGCTGACTAATATGGCCAGATCAGTCATTATATTAGAAATTATGTTTAACTATATTTACATTTTTCAAAATATGGGGACAATTTCCCAGTGGCAGTCAGAGAGGAGGCCACCACAGCTGAAGAAACAACCATACATCTCCTCACCTTTCTCCCTGAGCTCTCCGAGGATGTCCTGAACATTTGGATTCTGCTCCTCTAAGTCCAGATTGAGAGAGCCGGTCTCTGGGAAGGACTTAAGGATGTCTGCAACCATCAGCACCCAGGGCTCTGAATCCACCGTGGCCAGCTGGATTATCTCCGACAAGGCCTCCTTCATCTGGAAAAAGAGGAGGGAAATGTTAGTGAAACCCCCTTAACAAAAGATTGCCTAACGCTGATTATTGATACATGACTTATCACCGTTTAATTACTATTTTTATTGACTGATTAATCGTTCCAGTGTTTTTGTGATTAAGAGTTTATTGAACCGAGAAAAATAAAAGACAAATGCCCACCAGAAACCCAGGTCTCTGTCTTTAATTTACTTATTTGAATGCAGGACCTTCTCAAGTTTGTCTTAAAACAACAATCAGGTGTCTGTATGAACACTGAAAGAGGTTTTCCTCGCTGTAATCATTCCTCCTGTTCATACTGGCTGTTACACATAGCAGACATAGCACGCATTTACAGTCTTTTTAGCATCACATTCCCTCTTTGTGTTTCCCTGTTGAGTTGCGGTTGAAGTACAGTAACAAAAAGAGGGACTCTGGCACTAAAGAGACTGTGACATTGAAACATATATACTTGACTTGACTCATTTAGACGGCTGAAGCTTCATAATAGCTTCAGATAAAGTTTTAAATACATTTTTTGCACAGAAGGAGCTTTGTGGATATTTGTCCCCCATCACTTAGACTGCAAGTGCATTATGAAGGGATCTTCTAATGGTCAGTATGAACAGGACGAATGATTACAGCAAGAAAAACATGCATCAGTGTTCATTTAGGCGCCTTACTATTGTTTTAAGACAGACTTGAAAAACAGTGAACCTGTCCTTTAATTCTTCCTCCACTGATGGAAAGACAATTTCACTTTGAGGAGTAGAGACTAATAAAAAAAGTCTCAGCTTGAAGATGTGCTTCTCATCAACCTGTCTGAATATGCAGCACTTACTGATGACGAGTATCTAACATTTTAAGCAGCTACACAAGTGATATGTCGGACTGGGAGCTGGTACCGCCCTCTAGCTCTCTCTTAGTTAGCTCTGAGTTGAGCCCATCCCACCATAATGTCTGTGCGGGAACCGCCGGGCTAATGTACCACCGCTGAAAAAAAAAACAGACGCAATTATATGCTGACAACAAGCAGTCGTGTAGCCACCTGGCGTTAACGTGAATCCGTGTACACGTTGGTCGCTAGAAAGATCAGACGCAGAAATATCAGCTTGCAGCTTTTTTTTAACGGTAGCTTAACTGTTTTAACCGTCGCCAGGATTTAAAATAGCAAGCTAAAGTTACCGTTAGTAGTTAATTAGCGAGGTGAGATGTTTCATATGCATGTCTAAAACACTCGCTAAGACAGCAATGTTTTGACTTAGAGCAACTATTCGGGGGTTGAGCTGTTTTCTTAGTAGTTTTATCTGATTTAATAGCTGCTCAGGCTAACCGAGAGCTAACACCCACCTCGTCAACGGTCCGCCGGGGAAGATGCAGCATCCCGAGCAGCAGTTTCAGCTTCACCGGCGGCGATAAGCTCGAAAAGCACAGCCGTATGTTGTCTATTACGGACACGGTGAGGAGAGAGGCGATGCTCGGAGGCGTCCACAGCTCGTCCGTGGATCCTAGTTTGTTGTGAAGCCACAGGCCGGTGTCGCTGTCCTTCATCGACGCCATCTTGGGAAAAGAAGTGTTTTGAGTTCGGGCATTTTAACAGGCTACCTAAGAAAACAGCAGTCAGGACCCCGCCCACACCGGGGCGGGTCGCATTTATCACCGTTGAACCATGAAAAACTTGAGCTAAAACAGGTGTATTTACTTCTTAATACCAAAGCTATAATACTATTTTATGTTAAAGATCCCCTCCCGACATATTTTAAGATGTATATAAATGACTCTACTTTGAATAATAATTTGTGTCTGATATAGTTTTTCTACAAAAAAGTTAAATTATCTTGTTAAAATCCTTAAAATTACACTTCCTTTTTCTCCCTCCAACTTCACTGTAAAGTCCATTCTCAGTGTGTATGCAGTGGAGGCTCCGAGTTTCCACATCACACTTGTATAAGTTGAATATTAGACCAGGATTGGCTTCCAATCTATTTGTGATGTCACAAATCCTGCTCGTAGGCCCACCCTTTAAAATTGGATTTTCAATTAGCACAGTGAAACTTTCCTCCCTCAGCAGATGAATGTGGAAACAGCTGTCTAGTGTCAAACTCTGCACAGTGAAGCTCAAACATCCAAGTGACAACACAATAAGAAAAACACACTTCTGAGTGAAGGGGGGCTTTAGTAAAGTAAAAATTTAACTCAAGTATGGGCGTAACTGACTGAAAAGTTAATTTAGTCCATATTTATTCATTGCACTGCACTCATCTTGCACAGTACCAACCAGACCACAACTCCTTATGTAAGGCTTGTGGCTAAGTGGTGGAAAGTAACTAAGTGCATTTACATAAGTACTGTACTTAAAGCACAATTTTGAGGTACTTTCCTTGAGTATTTCCATTTTATTTCCGTCTATCCATTTTATGAATGAAGCATCTTCCTACTAAAAAATCACATCCAAATCTGTGCTCTTGTGACTGTCAGCCCGTGATAAGGGCCACAAGCACACTCTCATTTTATCTCCACAGTTTACATAGCAAATAGTTAAGAGTTTAAGTGAAAATCAACCTGTGGATTTTCAAAGGAAAGGGCCAAAGGCCTGGTTGTAATTTCTGTTTAATGCATGAGTGTTATGATACACTGTACTGAGCAAAAGTTTTAGGTGCTTTAGATGTTTAGATTTTTATACACTATGAAATACCATCAGGGAGGCATCTGGTCAGTCTCAAATTTATTCTGCAGCTTGACAATGACCCCAAACATGCAGCCAGAGTCATAAAGAAATGTCTTCACCTACAAGGAGAACAAAGTGTCCTGTAACAGATGGTTTGGCCCCCACAGAGCCCTGATTTCAACATCATGAAGTCAGTCTGGGATCACATGAAGAGACAGAAACAACTGAGATGCCTTAATCCACAGAAGAACTGTGGCAACTTCTCGGAAATGCAGGAACAACTGACCTGCCAAATACCTTGAAAAACTGCAGGTGTGCCAAGGAGAACTGGTGCTGATTTATAGGCAAAGTGTGCTCACACCAAATATTAATTTCATTTAGGTTTTTTTTGTTTACTGAACTTTGTATGAAGTTAAGTGATAAAAACATTCATGGCATTACTTGTTAAAGCATCCTAACTTTACTTATAGTGCCTGAAACTTTTGCACAGTATCGTGTATTACGTGTTTGTATCAAAATTATTGATGTAGTGTTACATAAGAAGCATTGTAGTGTAGCTGCCTGGTTGAAATTGAGCGTAATTTGACTACTTTATAGGCTACATGTATATCTATAATAATACATATTGTATACACTAAACATGCGTTCTCTATGTAAGATCTTAAAAACAATACTAGTACAACTAATTCAAAATTGTAGTGTACTTAAGAATTGAGTAAATGTACTTAGTTACTCCACCTCTGATGATACTACATCAACACCTCAATTTTTCCAGTCTGTATTGAAATTTACAGCATATAGCTTAATGTCTCAGTGTACTCTGGAATGAAAGCATAGAACAAATTAACAATTGCAAATAAAAAATATATCATAGAATCTTTTTGCTTAACAAAATGTAATCTAAATTTTGGACTCATCAAAATAACTACGTTTTGCAGATATAACAGGTGAATACACCTCTTTCTACAATGGAAATGAAATATTGTTCAGAAAGTTCTTCCCAACACTGTTAGAAGTTCCCACAAATGTGTATGAGGTATGACGTACGTTTCAGATAGCTATCTTGCTGTAGGCTGAACCTCTGAGCAACTAGGTGTACAGACCAGAGGCTACTGAGTGGCTCTGCAGGATGCTGTGGTAGCCCTTTTGGTCCAGGGTGCCAGTCACTCTGTGTGAGTCACCAACTCTGTTGATTACTTAAGAGGTTTGTAGGTAATCAACAGAGGTTGGGACAATTGTTTGCATCAAATTTCAAGACTTAGGCTAATTTACATGCATTGCATGCTGCAGAAAAGCTGCAAAAGTCCTCTTTATAACTCTGAAATTCACAATATTTTTCTTTTTTTGGTAATCTAAACTTTTTATTATTATTATTATTACCTCTGGCAGGTTTAAGGTTATTCACTAAATTTGAACTGCTTAAATTTCAATAAAAACTAGAAAAATGGGGGTAATCTAAAACTTTTTTACGGTAGAGTATATAAAGATGTATATAAATCTTTTTATAAAGTGTACGTATACTCATTGCACGTCCGTCGAGGCCTTTGGTTTAAATTTTGGGATCAGAAGTCTTGATTTTGGTCCGTTGCCCCAGAGCGCGTTATTTTTTCCACCCACCCGCATTCTACGAAGACCCGCCCCTACTCTGCCTCTGATTGGCTGTGACCCTGATACTCTTACCCTATCCCTAACCAGCTCACTCCTCATGCCTAAACCGAACCAATCTAATCAAAGGAGGCAACGAGTACTAGCCAATCAAAGGCAGAGTAGGGCGGGTCTTCGCGGAATGCGGCTGGGGAAAAAAAAAAATCGGGATGAGCTACGCATGCGCGCTCCCTCAACCTACATAAAGCAATCCTTGGTGGGCATCTTGCGCTGATCTGGTGATCTGAAAAATATCATCGACTGATTGAGGGTAGGTTAACGTACAATGTGTTAGTTAAACAGCAATTATTCTCTGCAGACTGATTTTTTTAAAAAACGTACAAACATTCACTGATGAAAACTGGACTATTTTCTAACAAAGCCTGTAAGGTTTTGTGATTTCATTGACTGACGGCGGCCGTGTAGGACATTCTCCGTTGCTGTATTTCTACAAACCACACACCTGCTAATTTCTAATCTCGAAATTAAAGGTGATCGCATCGCCATGGCATCCGGAGGATATCTGCAGGCAGCGGTGCTGCTGCTGGCGGTCCAGCTCCTCTGTCTGGCTGCGGCTGATGCGGAGCAGGAGACGGGGACTGTCATCCCTGCCGAGAGTAGGTGGATTTAAAAATAAGATTTGGATTTTTCTGCCCGTTCAGTGCGGGTTTTTAAATATTTGTAAGGTGGGATTCGGTCTGCTACAGTGATATGTAACGGCAGCAGGTTCACACAGGGGTTTTTTAATTATTTTATGCATCACAACATGAAGCTGGGCCTGCACAGCTTCTCCAAGACCCATTATATCATCTCTGCAAGGTTCAGCCGATGTCAGTGTTTAGAGGCAAATACCTAGAAGTTTGTTTTGCAACCGCCAAAGCTCATAAATAGAAACTGGACCTCCTTTTCCATGAAAAAGGTAGGGGATTTAGTAGGACTGGGTGATATGGATACAATCAAATATCACAATATTTTAGACTAAATAACTCAATATCGACATTGCAACAATACTGTAGGGATGGTTATTGATGCTTTCACAAGATTTTTGATAAATAATCATCAGTAATGTGGATATAAAGGCAAATCATAAAACAGCTAGAACAGTCTGGTAAGTTCAGAAAATTACACCACTTTACTGTAATGCAGCCTTTAAAACCTGGAAAAGACAAATCACGGCCATATCGCAATATTACGATATCCAAAATCTAAGACGATATCTAGTCTCACATCACAATATCAATATAATATTGATATCTTGCCCAGCCCTAGATATCTAGCCTTCCTCACGGTTATATTTACTCTTCTCAAGATGAAAAAATGATCTGAAATAGCATTTTGACCCACATGTTCAAGTGGACCTCCTCAATGCAACCCAAATTAATAAAATCCTTAAAGAGACGATGTAAATATTAAGAGAAGAAATAACACATTCTTCCTCTTAAAATGAAAAGTTGAACTGATAAGCCATAAAGCACATACTTGCATAATTCAATACAATCACAGGTTTTGCCAGTGTCTTGATTATTGTGGCCACAGTGGGAACTTTCCAGCTTTAAGGAACTGGTTTAATGACGAGGGACACTGTCTTTAACATTGTCTCTTGTTTACAGGTCGTCCATGTGTCGACTGTCACGCGTTTGAGTTCATGCAGAGGGCACTGCAAGATTTAAAGAAGACTGCTTTCAATCTTGATGCCAGGGTAAGTGAATTCTGCATCTCCTGGATTTTTTTTTTGTGAGCATCATGTCATTTCTCTTTTATGTGCACTTCAGCAGCAGCAGCAGGATTAGTGTTCTTTTCAAAGGCCCCACGTTATTCCCTTTTTATGATTTTGTTTGAGAAAATCCATCATCTCCCACGCCATGAAACTGTTGAATGCTCACGATGCGCCGGCTTTTCTTTCATATAAAAATTGGTGGGTGATGATGATGATTTTGTTTGAACCACTAACGATTGGGTCGGATGTACTTCAGGTTCTATGATGCCGTCATTTTACATAAAACCTCTGTATTTGTGGCTGCAACTAACAATGATTTTCATTATTTATTAATCTGTTGATTATTTTCTCAATTAATCGATTAATAATTTAGTCTATAAAATGCTAAAAAATAATGGCATTCACAGTTTCTCAGAGCGCACAGCAATTTACTCTCATATATGACAAAGAAAAACAACAAATCATCACATTTGAGAAGCTGAAACCAAAGACTATTTGCTTGAAAAATGACTGAAATAAGTAAATAATACATTTAGATAAATAAAATCAAAATGGCTCAAAAATACATATTCTAGGAAATGTTTGTAGTCTTAAGAATATCCTCCTGAAATATCTTTCAATATGTATTTATATAAAAATGTAAATTAACATATTGTTTAACCTGATGGTCCATTGTTGTCAACACAAATCATTCATATATAAATATATATATAATACAGAACTTGCCAAATATATTGACTCTTTTTATCCTCTCTCAGCCACTTTTCTGTTTAAGAGGTAAAGTGTTGCATTAAGTTGAGTTTTTCATGCCGTGCCGTATCGTTTTCTCTGTTACAGACTGAGACGCTGGTGCTGCGGGCAGAGAGGAGGGCTCTGTGTGACTGTATGCCGGCCAGCTCACTGCGCTGAAGTCTGCACTTCACAGCCACGTGAACACCTGAGGACACTTCCACCTGTCATCACACCCCGACACACTTAAAAAAAAAAAAACGCAACCCCCTTTTTTCCAAACCTCTACTCATGTACAGCGATTTTAATTTAACTTATTCACACAATAGGCACTTTATTTTCTTTTTTTTTCTCTCATATTACTGTAGAGTGAAGCTTTGCTTTGAAATCATGTATCATAAGGCATGTATTGTTTTGCCTTATTCAGGACAACTTTTATACCACTGATGTTTTACATTGTCAAACACATGCCTGTGAAATTAGTTTGATTTTTATCATCATAGGATTCGGGTCAGTTCTCATCGTCCTCCTATGAGGCATAAACTATTTTTTGTACTTTGTAGTAATTGACTGTATAATGTAGATACAGTAGAATGCATCGATAAATTTACTCGTTGAATGTGTTGTAAGAGATTATTGTTTACGATGATTATACACATCAAACTGTAGCATCACATGTCAGTTTATTTAACAGCTCAAATACTTTGGTAACAGTTTTAATGAGTTAATTAAGTTACTAATAGGAATCAGCAAAATGACTGTAATTTCACTAACTGAAGTCGATTGATCTGAATTCTGGCTTCTTTTGCAAAAAGGTTGGGTAACTTATTATTATTATTATTTTGCTTTTTAATATCCATGAAGATTTTTTTTTTGTAACAAAGGTGTTACCATAATTAGAAACAAAAATTAAAAAAAAAAAAAAAAAAGTTTTTAGGCTGGAAACTTGTACTTTTAAGTCTTGATTTAGCACAGCACTGTAGCATGAATTTACAGCACTTTTTGTTAACGTACTGTTAATATAGATTGTATGTACAGTATAGATCCTGTATGTACCAGGGTACATGAAATGGAGATGTCTACAGACTTTGTCTTCTCTGTCTGACTGAAGTGTATGCAAGATTAGTGATAAATTATATTCTGTAGTATCAGATGAACTGCAATATCAGCCGGGGGAGGGAGGAGGAATAGAGGGATGTTAGCTGCAGCAGAGGACATAGAGATAGAAATAACTGTCTTATTGTTGCTTGTTCATCAACAGTGTACTTTGTTAACATTATGTCACAAGAGCCCCGATTTATTGTCTTAATGTTGTACCCATCAATAAAATCAATGAATACCTTTCACAGATCATCACTGCGATCTGTAATAAACAAGCAGAGTGTGGGTTTGTGCCGGCATTAACACAAATTCATCAATTTGTTTGATTTGTTGTGCAGTTGTAGGTGTATCGTTGCAGTGAAAATGTGGAAAAGGTGTTTCCACTCCTACAATAGGCTGCAACTAATAATTCTTTTCACTATTGATGAATCTGTTATTTTCCTGATTCACCAATTAATCATTTGGTCCTTGAAAATGTCAAAGTTGTATAAAAAAATACCCATCATGACATCATGACATCATCAACACTCGACATTTTAGTTTAAACTATTGAGAAGTCATATCTAGTGATTTTTGTTGACAAATTTCCTTTAAAAAATGACATAAAGGATGATTTAATTATCAAAATAGTTACTGATTCATTTTCCATTGATTGACTAATCGATAAATCAACCATTCTTTCAGCCCTACTTCTTTCATTCATTGTTATAAATCTCCTCAAATTGAATTAATGTGCGACACAATATCATACTTGTCACATGCAAACTCACAGCTTTGTGTGCTATAGGTTGGAACTCTAATTTTCTAACTATATAAGTAACATTCATGTTCATATACACTCCACAAGCACTTTATTAGGAACACCTGTGCAATCTAATGTAAGCCAATACAACAGCTCTGCCATAAATTCTACTTTTACGAGGCTTATACTTCTTCAGTTTTTGTTGACGCTGTCAGAAAAGTGATAATTCTACTTTACGTTTATTACCGAGGTCACAGTGTGTGGTTGGTGATGTGCTGGAAAAGTGTTCCTAATATTTTGTCCACCCTATTAACAAACATGAGGGGGGAGCTGTTGTATTGGATTGCATGAGATTGCACAGTTTTTCCTGATAAAGTGCTCAGTGCGTGCACATAGCTGAAGTGTTTGAGTTGTAGATACCATGTTCGTTTATCTGAGGAGTCTGCAGAGCCTCAACACTTCCACCCGGTCACAGAAGTGATGTTATAAGGTTCTGCTATTTTAGCTGACCTCGGCTCATCCCCTCCCACACACACGCCTCTTCATTTATTTACAACGGGGATTACAACATGGAAAAAAAAGAGCAACTGCCAAACCCTTATCTACACCAGCAGGAGGAGCCCTAAGTAAAGGCAGGCCGCCAGCTGTGTCGCAGCGATGCAGCACTCTCCACACTCTCTATTTCCCCTCATGGCTGTAAATGCAGATGAGGTGGAATACTGTAAATAGATACAAAAAGAGAAACCTAAGGTGATACGTTGGCCACCGAAGCGCCTGCAGTGACCTGGCAGGAATCTCATCCCAGAGGCACCTTCGTCTACTGCCAGCCCTTTTCAGGCAAATCCCCTCATACTGCACCAGAGCACACAGGCAGCCTTATTATACAGGCAACCACAATTCTCTTGCTGAGGCAGCTTTAACCTACCTTTCTTTTATTGAGAGGAATAACAGAGGTTTGAGTATGCCGAAAATGAGCTGAATCACTCTGAAAAATCCTGGTTGTCAAGCAGCCTCTACTTTCTTTCTTGCTCCCTCACTGGCTTACTCTGTCTACAGAGGCTTTTCAACTTCTCTTTCATCTGCTCCCAAGAAAGTTGACCGAATCGTTACAGCTGTTTGAAATTCTCTGGCAGGGGCAAGAAAGCAACATCCTCAATATTTTTCTTCCCCTCTTCACCTCCCTACTTGGGCATTTTGTTTTAACATTGCCACAAAAGTTTGCTCTCCTCACCCAACCCAGCCGGGATGAATGTGAAGCATGCAAATTTACAATTCGGCTGTGTCCTCTGTGCTTTATAGTGGAAAACTGAGTGGACAGACTAGATGTCAGTTAAAGCACATGACTGCATATTTAAGAGAAGAATAGAGCAGTACCCTTACAACCCCTCATCAACACAACCTGATAATGTTTGAAATGTGTTCATTTGAATTGATTTTAAACAGGATTTAACACTATTGAGTTTGCATCTGTACCACTACCACTCGGAGTGGCAGAGGTTTTAACTATCAAGTGTTTATCCATAATGTTTAGCTATTTTATCTATTTTTACTTAGCTATTTTTTATCTATTTTAACCATTTATCCAATACTTTTAACTATAAACTTTGTAGTTCATAGTTCCATTTCAAATATCTATTGCATCAAGCTAACATTTCTTTTAACCTTTTGTTTTATCCATAACTTTTAGCTAACTATTTCAACTTATTATTGATTACTTTTAGATAACTATTTTAATCTTTTATCCATTACTTTTGGCTAACTTTTGAAATATTTCTCCATTACTTTAATCTATTTGATCTGTTTATTTGGCTTTAATTAACTATGTTAACCTTTAATCTATTACTTTTGCAACACCATTTGAACTGTTTATCCATATATTTTAACTAACTATTCCAACTCTTTATTCATTAGTTTTAGCTATCTATTTCAACCGTTCATCTGTGGATTTTAGCTAATGGTTGAGACTTCTCTGCTTGCTTGTTCTGAAAGTGAAGAGCACATTTTCAGCACTTTAACATTTCTCTGTGAGAGCAGATGTAGACATAGACAGATCTGTGATACCAAAATGTCATGCTTAAGTACCTTAATGGTGCCCTTGTGCTAATTTTACAATGCATCCTTCATGGTAAATAGCCACTTGCTGGCTCCAGTGACATTCCTTTTTTTAACCACCCTCATTTTGTCTGACATCGAAGCTTTGTTTCATTTGTTGTGAAACCTGGAGGGGAAAGTTACCTCAGATCTTGGGTTCTGGTATACTGTATGTTCTCAGTCAAGACTTTTTGATTTTGCTGCAGGCAGACCTCTTTGTTCTTTTGGAGCTGCTGATTCAGGTCACTTTGGAGGGGTCTGTTTAGGGGGAAAAAAACAACAACATTTAACCCTAATTACATCCAACATGTAAATAACAGCCTCTCAGGATTGGAATAACTTGCTGTAGCACATAAGAAACTGTGCTAACAACCATTCATTCTTCACAACATTAAGAGCCTAGTTCATTAATTAAAATTGTGAACACTAAAACAGTGAGGTGTTTTTGTGTTGTTTGTTGTCTTATTTTTCATTATTATGCTTGGGTTAAGCACTGCTCCGGCTTATCATAGGCTCTGTACATAACCAGCTAACATCATGATAAGGGTTAGAAAAAGCTGTCCCTAAAGTATGACAGTGTGGTGGAATGAATGAGAGGATGATTATCAGTGGCTGTTGTATGAAAACAACAATTAGTGCATTAGACTGTTAACCCAAAGGTTGATGATGAAAATATCATGGCATGTCCTTCCAGCTATGTTATAGCTTGTTATAATCCATTTATTAATTGTCTACTTGCTTTGTTAGCTTGTTGTACCACCAATCAAAAGCTCTTGACTTTCTGCTACATTAAATTTCTCACAGAGCTCTTTTCTTTCAATATACCACGGTTCAAATTTCTGCGATATTGCCCTTCCAAAGGTATACAGCGATGCAGCGAAGCCACGCCCCCTCTGAAACAGGACAAAACAGTCTCTGTGGCGCAATCGGTTAGCGCGTTCGGCTGTTAACCGAAAGGTTGGTGGTTCGAGCCCACCCAGGGACGTCGACTTTTCTGCTTAAATAACCAGCTAACACGGTGTTAGGTGGTAAGGGTTAAAGAAGTCTGGTGCTACAGTGTGGGGGAATGAATGAGAGCAACATCATCAGAAACGGTAGTTCTTGTATGCAAATTTATTCGCGCATTCGTCTGCTAACCCAAAGATTGATGGTTAAAATATTGTTGTATGTCATTACAACTATGTTGTAGCGCCTTATAGTCCATTTATCAATTTTTTACGTCATCTTTGCTGCATAGACAATGGCTACCGTAGTTTGTTTTAAGATGGTTATAAAGGCTAATGGAAGTGATGACATTGTCACTGTTACTTGTGTGAAAGACTTGACTCGCGAACGCCATTCCATTTACAGGACTTGGTTAGCTCGTTGTGCTACATGTCACCACGTCTTGACTTTGCGCTACATTGTAAATTTCTCACAGAACTCTTTTCCTTCAATATACCACCACTGAAATTTCTGCGATATTGCCCTTGGACAAGTAAACAGCCATGCAGGTGGGTGGGGATTGCAAATCGAAGCCACGCCCCCTCTGAAACAGGACAAAGCAGTCTCTGTGGCGCAATCGGTTAGCGCGTTCGGCTGTTAACCGAAAGGTTGGTGGTTCAAGCCCACCCAGGGACGTTGCCTTTTCTGCTTAAATAACCAGCTAACACGGTGTTAGGTGGTAAGGGTTAAAGAAGTCTGGTGCTACAGTGTGGGGGAATGAAGGAGAGCAAAATCATCAGAAACGGTAGTTCTTGTATGCAAATTTATTCGCGCATTCGTCTGCTAACCCAAAGATTGATGGTTAAAATATTGTTGTATGTCATTACAACTATGTTGTAGCGCCTTATAGTCCATTTATCAATTTTTTACTTGATCTTTGCTGCATAGACAATGGCTACTGTAGTTTGTTTTAAGATGGTTCTAAAGGCTAATGGAAGTGATGACATTGTCACTGTTACTTGTGTGAAAGACTTGACTCGCGAACGCCATTCC
Source organism: Thunnus thynnus (assembly GCF_963924715.1). NCBI lineage: Eukaryota > Metazoa > Chordata > Actinopteri > Scombriformes > Scombridae > Thunnus > Thunnus thynnus. The sequence continues at coordinate 16,132,088 of NC_089538.1, read as the reverse complement.
ATTTACAGGACTTGGTTAGCTTGTTGTGCTACATCTCACCACGTCTTGACTTTGTGCAACATTGTAAATTTCTAAAAGAACTCTTTTCCTTCAATAGGCCATGATTCTAAATTCTGCCGTATTGCCCTGGTAGAGGTAAACAGCGATGCAGGTGGGTGGGGATTGCAAATTGAAGCCACACCCCCTCTGTGACAGGACAAAGCAGTCTCTGTGGCGCAATCGGTTAGCGCGTTCGGCTGTTAACCGAAAGGTTGGTGGTTCGAGCCCACCCAGGGACGTAGGGTCTTGTGTTTACACAGCCAGCTAACATCATGTTCAGGGTTAGAGAGAGCTGTAGCCAAAGTATCACAGGTTGGTGGAATGAATGAGAGGATGATCATCAGTAACTGTTGTATAAAAATTGGTTAGTGCATTGGACTGTTAACCCAAAGGTTGATGATGAAAACATCATGGCATGTCGTTATAGCTTGTTATAATCCCTTTACTAATTGTTAACTTGATATACACCCCATAAACAATGACTACCCTGGTTTGTTTAAAAATGGCTACAAAACCTAATGGCATCGATAGGATTGTGGCACTCTGGAGAGAAGTCCCTGGTGTGGCAGACGCCAATGGGGAACGCCATTCTGTTTACAATGCGTTCTTGGCTGGTTGTATCACAAATCGAAACCTCTTGACTTTGTGCTACATTGTAAATTTCTCACAGAACTCTTTTCCTTCAATATACCACCATTGAAATTTCTGCGATATTGCCCTTCGACAAGTAAACAGTGATGCAGGTGGGTGGGGATTGCAAATTGAAGCCACGCCCCCTCTGAAACAGGACAAAGCAGTCTCTGTGGCGCAATCGGTTAGCGCGTTTGGCTGTTAACCGAAAGGTTGGTGGTTCAAGCCCACCCAGGGACGTCCACTTTTCTGCTTAAATAACCAGCTAACACGGTGTTAGGTGGTAAGGGTTAAAGAAGTCTGGTGCCTCAGTGTGGGGGAATGAATGAGAGCAAAATCATCAGAAACGGTAGTTCTTGTATGCAAATTTATTCGCGCATTCGTCTGCTAACCCAAAGATTGATGGTTAAAATATTGTTGTATGTCATTACAAGCATATTGTAGCGCCTGACAGTCCATTTATCAATTTTTTTACTTTATCTTTGCTGCATAGACAATGGCTACCGTAGTTTGTTTTGACATGGTTTCAAAGACTAATCGGAGTGATAATATTGTCACTTTCAGGAGAGAAGTTACTTGTGTGAAAGACTTGACTCGTGAACGCCATTCCATTTACAGGACTTCGTTAGCTCGTTGTGCTACATCTCACCACGTCTTGACTTTGTGCAACATTGTAAATTTCTAAAAGAACTCTTTTCCTTCAATAGGCCATGATTCTAAATTCTGCCGTATTGCCCTGGTAGAGGTAAACGGCGATGAAGGTGGGTGGGGATTGCAAATTGAAGCCACACCCCCTCTGTAACAGGACAAAGTAGTCTCTGTGGCGCAATCGGTTAGCGCATTCGGCTGTTAACCGAAAGGTTGGTGGTTCAAGCCCACCCAGGGACGTAGGGTTTTCTTCTTAAATAACTAGGTACTATGATGTTAGGTGGTAAGGGTTAGAGAAATCTGAGCTACAGTGTGGGGGAATGAGCAAAATCATCAGAGCAATATTACTTGAAAAATGGGTGAAACATGAAGGGGAGGTATTGTCCGAAAAAAAAACCCCTTCATTTTACCAATTTTTCAGATAATAACCCCCCCTTATTTATTTTACCCATTTTTCCAGACCATTACAATCAAGTTTTGATATCCAGTCAAAGATCTATTAAACGATGGACTAATCTCCCTATCTTGTTAATTGGCTGGGTTAATATTATCAAGATGAATATGTTGCCTGAATTCCCTTATCTGTTTCTGGCTATTCCTTTTGCCCATCCATCTCATCTGTTCAAGAAATTTTTAAAAATTTAAAACGGTAAACATCCATCCAACATGCACAGACAAGAGCAGCGATGCACTGGTTTAAAGACAATTGCATCAACAATGGAAAACTATAGCACTTCACAGCTCCCTTTACATCTTTTTTTTAAAAAAAATTCTGATATAGTGAATAACCTAATGAAAGACACCCTAAATCCAACGTTTACCATTACTTTGCATGTCTTTACTGTATGTATAAAAATATAAAAAAACCCAATAAATATATTCAAGCAAAAAAACAAAACAAAAAAACATCCAACATACAGGACCTTTAGACTGTAAAGCAAAGACTTATAAATTACTTTGCAAATTAAAGTAGGTATCATCTTTTTCAAAACTGTGGATATTTCAATCTGAAGTAGATCGAAGTATGGATCCACTGTGCCCAAGTTCAGAGCAGAGAAACTCCCTTCACTTTTTCTCAGATTTGTGGCCATCCAGTGTCAGTGTAACTCATACACACTGAACACACACATTCAAAACCCTTAAGATTAAAACTGACGGTGCTGGGAAAATAATTGACACTGCTGCAGAGATCAGTGTCAATATGGTGGTCATCACAAAACAATCAATTAGATGCTGAAAACAGCAGCTGGTGTGAAATGAAACAGTGAAAAAAATTAAAGCGGTCCAGCAGCTGGTAACGCCTCTCCATGGTAAACTTGTTCCAGAAAAAACAACAGAGTTAAAAAAAACAAAAAAACAAACGCAACAAAATTCAGGATGGCAGAGAGTCAACATGACATCCTCAGCCTACAAAGATGCTTTTGTTATGTCAGTTCATGCTATAAATTATATCAAGTGACACAAGACCAAGGTGATGAGAGTTAAGATAAGAGTATATTTTGTATAAAACTGTGTTTTGTCAGGTGTTTAGCTCAGCTGGCTTTCATCAACAGTGAGCACAGGCTAGATAGTGGTTGAATAAGGTATGACTATTTGCTGAACATGTATACCTCTGGTGTGTATATGTGTCATCTTGGATTTTAAGCAAATATCATATGACTGTGGTTTGTCTTACCTCTGGCTCCATTTAGGAGATGAGTATCAATATTTCTTTAAGATAATTCTAGCCATGGTACCACTGTGGCTCTAGGGGTGGCAATGTCAATCTGTTGGTCCTCTACTTTGGTCCACACTGAAATATCTCAACAACTATTTGACGGATAGACATGAAATTTTGTCTAGACATTCACAGCCCCCAGAAGATGAATCATCCCTGACTTATCTTTTAGTGCAACCAGCAGGTCAATGTTTTCACTTATCCTGTGAAATATCTGTCGACTTTTATAGCACCACCATAAAGTTGACATTTTTGGTCTTGTTTGAAATTCCTCAACAACTATTGGATGGGATTGCCATGAAATTTGGCCAACACATTCGTATCCCCTTGCCATATATTGAAATAACTTTGATCCCTTAGCTTTTCATCTAGTGCCATCATCATGATTAAATTCATCCAATACTTTGGTTAATGACCAAATACTTGGAAAACTAATGACATTCTTATCAGCCTCAGCTGTGAGTGCTACTTAGCAAATTCTAACACAGTAAACTAAGATGGTGAACATGGTAAATGGTTATTAAGAGTTTTTAACAAGTCTTGGAGAGTCTCAGTCTTGTTTTATTACAGTCAGAAAAGCCAAGTTATTTATAACTTTGGCGCCTTTTTAAAGAAAGTTTTGCCTCTGTTTAACTAATTTTCGTAGAACTGCATTCTTGCTGGATTCATTACTTTGTTATTATTGTGTTGTATATGTTGTTTGTACTCAAAACATGTAATCAAGGCCTATGAGTATGAATCACAACTTGTCAAAACTGTCACATAGCGTCATTCCCATTTGTGCCAATACACTATTGCCTGCAACAGTTAAACATGTCATGTGACTGGTTTCTTGTCTTGAGTTATACTAGTTTTAGAGTTTGAGGAATATAAAAATATAATAATATAATAATATAAACTCTTTAAATGCTTAGTCATTGCATGTTGGCGTCTTTACCCTGCAGCTCCATGCTGGTGCTCTGGTTGGTAGGAGGCCACAGCAACAGTAGGAGCCCGGAGAACTTGCCAGTGTTAGCAGGACACCATGAATAAGTGATATGCATGATAATACATTAAATATACATATTTTACAGGGCGTCCATAAATTTCTCATTACATGACAATCTTGGAAAATGCCTGACCGGTGCTGCAGAAAAAATTGCCCAAGAGGGACAGAGATAGAGAGAGAGAGAGAGCTTTGAATTTCAAGAGGCGTTTGAAACACATGGTGTATAGGAAAGGCAAAGTAACCATAGAGTTACCAATGTTTCAGCTTCTACCACATGTTTAAACATCAGTATACTATAGGCTGCAGTACAGATGGAATTTATGACAATAAAGCTGATGTTTATGACATTTAATAAATGGAATATTTGTTTAAATTTACTTTATCGTGATTGCATTAGGGGAGAACGGGGTAACATGAGCCACTTTTTACATTTGATGATTTTACTGCAAAATGAAAGTGCATTTGTTTCAAATAATAGTAGCTATAAATACCTCAGGTTGTCGTGTACCCATGGAAATTAAAACAAGTTATCTAATTATTATGGTTTTAGAACAATGACCCATCAAAAAAAGTCCCATGGCACAACTCACCCCAAGGTAGGGGTAAAATGAGCAGAGCATGGGGATGGGGTAATTAGTGCTACCATTAAATATTGATATAAAAATTACACAAAATCAAACAAATTTGAGATAATTTTGAACTTTATTAATGCCATCAATTTAACAAAGGCAAAAACTCATACTTTTCAGTAAAATTATATGTTTGTGTCCTGTTGTTCAACATGTTACTTACCTAGCCACCAGTTCCCCTACAGTGAGGGGATCTGGTGGCTCTGTTATGCTTTGGGGGGCATTTTGCTGGCATGGTTTGGATCCACTTGTCCCCTTAGAGGGAAGAGTCACTGCAAATCAATACAAAGTTCTTCTGAGTGATCACCTTTATCCTATGATCAAACATTTCTACCTTGATGGGAGTTGTTTCTTCGAGGATGACTGTAGTGGAAATGTAAGATGAATTCACAGAGAGCAAGTTGTCTTTCAGAGTTTATTGCAATATCCAGAATACAAATATTTGCAAGTCCAGATCTCCCAGTTTGCTAGGCTGAAGAGATACTGAATGAAGTTCAGTGTTGGTACTTGCATATACAGCCACATGCATCACAGTCATCCCATATTCATCACCCTAACAATTATTTTTAATTAATTCTCCATTTCTCTAGAGACTTTCTTTCGGTCTCTGCTGAGAATTAAGAGTTGAAGGCCAAATCCTTGTCTGCCATTCCTCCCAGGACACTCCCTCTAAAGTTACAGTGACTGAGTCAGACACCTCACCTTTGATAGTACCTGTTAGGAACATTTTCATACGGGAAGCAGATCATAAAGTCTATGTATATGTTTCCATTTCAATGACAATGCCCGCATTCAAAGGGCACGAGGGGTCACTGAATGGTTTGATGAGTATGAAAATGATGTGAATCATATGCTATGGCCTTCACAGTCACCAGATCTCAACCTATTTGAACACTTATGGGAGATTTTGAACCGGGGTGTATTTTCCCAATTGAGAAAATATGTTTTCAGGGACTTCAAGAAATTAAATGTCACATTTTAATCCGTATTTTAAAGGAAGCCTTTTCTAACAACAGCCACTGCAGGGAGAAAACAAGTCCATCTTTTGGTCAAAAATTGTCAACCAAACCACTGAGATACCAATCCTGAGTGTTTTTTTAGCAAGCTAGAGCAGATCATATCTTAAAAAGAAGAAGCACCCTTGAATTAAAATACAGTAATGACACAGAAAATGGCACTTTTCAGGGTTTGTAATGTGTTAATGAACATTTGGGGGACACAAATAATGAGTCAAAGGCACAAATGCTGATGCTGAGACAAACAATTTATTTTTCATGGTTATTTAAGGCTTTTACAAGATCACATTACTGCAAGACATAGCCTCAGTTGGTTTAATGCTGAAATGCTATTTTCTGTCATTGTAAGTGTGGTGATCATGATCGCTGTGATGTTGACGATCTGGGTTGATTTGGAGAGCTGCAGAGGAAGAGCAAACACAAATACATGTTAATTTATAGGCTACAAAATGTGAGAAAAAATGATCTGTTTTAGGTAGAGATGTTCTTCACTCAATGATCTGTACATCGTGTTCTCTTGAGATTAAATGTTACTTTACATCATGGTAGTTTTCTGTGGGATGTTCAGTCAGATATAGTGTCTTTTGGTACGAATTCTGTCTTAAATTTGAGCAGACAAGACAAGTACTTACTTTTACAGAATATTTGACAAAGCTTAGATGTATGGTCATATTTGATCTTAAGAGGATCAGATAAAGTGATCACTGGGTGAGGAACATTTCAGTCTAATGCTGCACACTCAAATTTTAATCTCTCCTCAAAAAAGAAAATAAAAACAAATAGTGAAGTGACTGATTACAGGTGTTGACTACAGTTAATAAACATGCCACGTTCACCATTTTTGCTGTCATTGTTACTCATTAGCCTTGACATCACTGTTTGCTCCAATGATACAAATAAATTTTCATACAAGTATGAAAAGAAGTTACATATACTTCATATACATACAGACAGGATGTTGTGAGGGATCAGCCTTCACAGCTTTTTCAGCTGTTTTTTAAAGTCGCCCAGATTGTACGTCTTCCCTTTATATGTGAAAACGTATTCCTCAGGCACTTCATCTTCCAAAGCGTCCTTCATTTGCTCTTCATCTTCCAAAGCGTCGTCCATGTGCTCTTCATCTGCCAAAGCGTCCTTCTCCTGGATGGCATCATCTTTTGGCTCCCGAATGTTAAACTTTTCCTGGTTGGCTAAATAATAAGCTGTGGAAATTAGAAAGAAGGACAGGTACTGAAAAAATACGTTTTTATAGTTTAACTAAATTAAATAATAACATGAGACATTCACAACCAAAGAGTTATGACGTTTCAATACATCTGTGATGCAGACCAGTGCACACACCACATTACTTCATCATGTAGTTACCTTTGATTTGTGCAGCAATCTCTTGAGCTGGTTCTGCATTGGTCGCAGCCACAAAAGCAAAGATCAAAAACACAATTTGGATCCTCATTTTCTGAAAGAAAACACAAAACCTTATAAAAACACAATCAAATGCTCTTTCAGTAATCATAAACGGATCCTGTTGGGTCTGTGTACAGAGTCAAATGAAGCTCACCTTCAGTTTGCAGTAGTTGTCAGGTATTGCTGCTGTCGACAAGCTGATACTTCAACTCGAATCAGAAGTATTGTGACTTTCTGACTGATTCACTTCAAATATATATACTTTTGAGTTCCCGTTGAGCATAATTGTTCTGTGTTTGTACAATGCCACAGCCCAAATCTCATCCAATCAAGAGTTTCCACGTTTTACCATAAAGTGACGAATGATGCTCCAAGGCATATGATGCGGTTACACGGCTCGCCCACATACCCTGAGTTACCAGTTTATTTTAGTAGGTACACGAATCTAATGTGATCCAGTACATCAATAATCCAGCCATATAGTAATATGAATGATAAATAAATATCTTTGTAAAGCTTACAATGCTCAGTTTCTGTTGACACTGCGTCATCTAGGTGTTTGTTGACTCTAGGGTAATTCTTATAGTCATGGTATTGTATTGGATTGCATTAATACTGAGAGGCATAAAATACTATATTTAAGGAAGGTTATGTCACATTTTCAATTTAATAGTGCCTATAAGAGACATTGTGGAAGAAAAATCGTCCACATCAACTATTCCACTTTGGTCTGTTCATATTTCCTGTATATAGTTTTATTGGTTGTAAAGAAACTCTGTGTTAAAGCTCCCACGTCAAGTAGCTTCACTTCCCTCAACAACAGGCTGTACACATGAAACATCTTAAGGCCGATATCATCCATAGCAAGGTCAGACCTGTTTATTTTTCTTAGCTTGGGAGGACCACCCATTCCTTCTCACTACTCAGGGTTTCTCTCAGCAGCTTCATGAGTGGGTCTCAGGAGCTACGAACTATTGTGCCAATTGGAAGAATATTTAGAGCTAACATAAAAAACTTCATGAACATGGCCACAGGTCTAATGCTGAATTTTTGTTTCTCAGAAACAGTTTCATGTATGGCTTTGTGCCTCTGATCTGTGTTGTATTGGATTGCATTAATGTTGAAAGGTGTTACAAATTTTTATACAATTAATTTAGGGAGAAATACATCTTAGACACACCTCTCAATCTGGTGAGATCTAATACAACTCTGACACTAACATTTCTTCAAAATTTACCATGACAGCACCTCTCTAACAAAGTGTCATGAAAAGCTGAACACTATAAGCTAAAAAATTGTATTTTTGCAGGGCTATTGTATTGTTCAGGTGAGCTAATACACTAATAAGTCAGTGCAGATATAAACATTTAGATTGTGTTTATTTATATTGCTTATTCATGAATAAAACAACAGTCTTCCCACATCACTGTCAGGATGTAAGAGGTTAATTGTGGTATCACTGTCTAGTGTGATTTTATATCTACTGAGGCACAAATGTGGGATGAGGTGCAACAGTGTCTTTTGTTGATATGATTAATATAACCATTAATGCCAGAGTCACTACAACTACCACTTTTACTGCTTCTACTTTTCTTCAACTGTTTGTTTAAGAGTTCACACAGATCTTAAGTTGTTGCCTCTGCAAACGAGCAGATGGAACACATTAAAGTCTTAAAGACTGCCTTTTCAGGAAGCCCTGAAGGATGAAATTCAAATTTTAAAACCTCTTTGTTTTGTTAAAAAAAAAAAAAAAAGTGTTTGTCTTACACCTGCTACACTGGCTGAGGTGTAAGCTGATGTGTCAGTCCAGCATAGAGTTCGTTATATCCTGCAGGGAAAATTATGAAACAATGAGGTAAAAATAAAGGAGCTGTTCTTAACATCTCTCCTTTTAAGGCAGAAATTGAATCAAACCATTAAAATTGTAGCTGAACATGGCATCCAGGCACCTACATGAGTGAAATAAGTTGCTTGTTTTCTCCTCAGAAGTAGATGTTTGTATCTTGCTTCACTTAGACAAAGCTCCTTTACAGTGTTACATTTTCATTTAGCAGATGTTTTTACATCTGAAAGTTAATACAACACAAGAAAGGATTTATTCAGGAGAGACTAACCTGAGTAAGTAGGTGCCAACAGGCAGTGCACAGAGGCAATGCAAAGAATGCATAGAAGCATTTTTTTTCAGTCCATCAGGTGTAGAGGTGTTTGCAAAACAGCTTCGTCTTTAGCTTTTTCTTAAAGATCAAGAGGGACTCTGCGGATCGAATAGAGTTTGGTAGCTTGTTGCACCACCAGGGAACTAGATAAGAGTCTGGCTAGTGATTTAAGGCCCTGTTGTGGTGGTGGTACCAGGCACCTTTCATTGGCAGAGTGTAGCGAGTGGGAGGGAGTGTAGACCTGGACTTCAGGTAGTCAGGAGCTGTTTAGTTGCTGTTTTTTAAGTGAGTGTCAGGGTTTTGAATTTGATGCGGGCAGCAATTGGGAGCCAATGGAGGGATATGAACAGCGGGGTGATGTGCGTTTTGGGCTGGTTGATAATAAAGCTGGTATTTATGACATTCAATAAACTGAATACTCGTTTGAGTTTTCTTTACTGCGTGTGCAGTATAGTTTTTCATATTGAAATAAAATCTATTTTCTTCCACTTTAGTTGTTAAAGCCCCTGAAAGCTTTCCCAATAATATTAAATATTGATGACAAATAAGCAACAATCAAAGAAAAAGCTGATAAAACATAATGAGTTATTATTATTAAGAGTTTAACACTCTAAAACTCAGCTAATCTGATTCATTAGGACTATGTGGTTTGATCAAATTTGATTGACAGTGGCCTGGCTAAATAAACAAACAACCTCACAGCTGTTATCAGATTCGGATTCAAATGTCACTAAGTATCTCTCATGTGAATAAACTAAGACTTTATTACCTATAATAAGAAGCTGATGGAGGAAAAATGTTTTCAGGGACTTCAAGAAATTAAATGTCACATTTTAATCCGTATTTTAAAGGAAGACTTCTAACAACAGCCACTGCAGGGAGAAAGGAAGTCCATCTTTTGGTCAGAAATTGTCTGCAAAACCACTGAGATACCAATCCTGAGTGTTTTGTAGCAAGCTAGAGCAGATCATATCTTAAAAAAATATTTGTGAAATAAAAGGAACAAAGATAGAAGCACCCTGCAGTTCTGCATCGCGATCCATGAGGTTTTTAAAAACAGTTTTATTTAACTCAAACCTTGCTTTCTTATCACCAACAGCAACCTGTTTCTCCCTAAAGAGAACTCTGCTGAGACAAGTTTTTGATAATACACCCTGGAGGGTTGACTCAGTCAGCTGTTCTGTTTATTGTATATTTGCTTACTGTGTAGCTCTAGGGAGATTCAGTTTAATGTCTGGAAGTGACTCAAAGAAATTTAAACATATGTAACTGAATTGCATCATTCATAGCCCTTCAGAAAGGCCAGTATGTGCAGATTTAAGAAATTATTAGGAACATAGCAATGTGACCAATTCTGTAAGTAAATGTAAAATAGACACATATATAACTTCAGGAATTAAAATACAGTAATGATACAGAAAATGTTACATTTAGGGGACACACATAATGAGTCAAAGTCACAAAAACTGTTAGAATTGATGCTGAGACAAACATTTTATTTTATGTTGTCATTTAAGGCTTTTACAAGATCACATTACTGCAAGACATAGCCTCAGTTGGTTTAATGCTGAAATGCTATTTTCTGTCTTTGTAAGTGTGGTGATCATGATCGCTGTGATGTTGACGATCTGGGTTGATTTGGAGAGCTGCAGAGGAAGAGCAGACACAAATACAGGTTAATTTATAGACTACAAAATGTGAGAAAAAATGATCTGTTTTAGGTAGAGATGTTCTTCACTCAATGATCTGTACATCGTGTTCTCTTGAGATTAAATGTTACTTTACATCATGGTAGTTTTCTGTGGGATGTTCAGTCAGATATAGTGTCTTTTGGTACGAATTCTGTCTTAAATTTGAGCAGACAAGACAAGTACTTATTATTACTACAGAATATTGATAAAATACCTCACAGATAGCTTATATGTATGGTCACATTTGATCTTAAGAGGCTCAGATAAAGTGATCACTGGGTGTGGAACATTTCAGTCTAATGCTGCACACTCAAATTTTAATCTCTCCTCAAAAAAGACAACAAATAGTGAAGTGACTGATTACAGGTGTTGACTACAGTTAATCCACAGTTTATTTAACCTTTTCTTACAAAGTCTGGTGCATGGTACTTCATCTTTCCAGGTGTGCACCTCCGAAAGTGTCCATCTAGGGCTCTTCGTCTCCGAAAGTGTCCATCTCGGGCTCTTCGTCTCCGAAAGTGTCCATCTCGGGCTCTTCGTCTCCGAAAGAGTCCCTCATTTGCTCGTCATCTCCCAAAGCATCATTCATCTGCTCTTCATCTCCGAAAGAGTCCATCATCTGCTCTTCATCTCCGAAAGAGTCCCTCATCTGCTCTTCATCTCCGAAAGAGTCCCTCATCTGCTCTTCATCTCGCAAAGCGTCTTTCTTCTGCTCTTCATCTCCCAAAGCGTCTTTCTTCTGCTCTTCATCTCCCAAAGCGTCTTTCTTCTGCTCTTCATCTCCCAAAGCGTCTTTCTTCTGCTCTTTATCTTCCAAAGCGTCCTTCACGTGCTCTTCAACTGGGATTTAGAAAGAAGGACAGGTACTGAAAAAATACATTTTTATAGTTGAATTAAATTAAATAATAACATGAGACATTCACAACCAAAGAGTTATGACGTTTCAATACATCTGTGATACAGACCATTACTTCATGATGTAGTTACCTGGGACTTGTGCAGCAGAGGTTTGTGTTGGTGCTGCACTGATCGCAGCCACAAAAGCGAAGACCAGAAACACAATTTGGATCCTCATTTTCTGAAAGAAAACACAAAACCTTATAAAAACACAATCAAATGCTCTTTTAGTAATTATAAATGGATTCTGTTGGATCTGTGCACAGAGTCAAATGAAGCTCACCTTCAGTTTGCAGTTGTCGTCAGGTATTGCTACTGTCGACAAGCTGATACTTCAACTCGAATCAGTAGTATTGTGACTTTCTGACTGATTCACTTCAAATATATATACTTTTGTGTTCTTGTTGAGCATATTTGTTTTGTGTGTGTACTATGTTTACAGCCCAAATCTCATCCAATCACGTGTTTCCATATGTTTTGCCATTAAGTGACAAACAATGCTCCAAGGCATATGATGCAGAGTACGGCCTCTTACAGAGTAAAGACACAACAAGGCTGGTCATTTGCAAGGTTGAACTACACACTTGTATTTCATTTCACATTATTCACTAATGTCAAATACTGATCAGATGTACAATATGTTTGCAAATTTATCAATTGAAGCATATTTCTATACAAGCAACCTAGTAACAAATCGAGTATGCCATGTTCCAAATCACACAATAATTCAACAAGAAAAGGATTTGAAACCTTGTGGTAAATTAATCAAGAGCTGGATATTTATTGACTGTTACAGGAAGGTAAGCACTGTGAGCCCCAGGAAAGCAGCTGTTTTAAAATGGTGTTGTGGAAACTGCAGCGTGCTCCTGGAATAATTACATACTTTTTAACTTGATGTGCAGATGTAACATTATCTCGGGTCACATAGGCTGTGGTTCCTGGATCCAGGCCTGCTCTTTACTGGCCAAATCCAGTAAAGAGCAGGACAGAGTTGCAAGCATAACCTTAAACTAATATAAACTAAACTCTAATGTACAGCTTTCCAGCATTGCTCTACAGGTTAATTATTTAATTACTTTAAAAAAGATTTTGATGGTGGTTCCTTGATTGTAAACTCCCCTAAATCAAATAAAGAGCAGGTCAGATGTAAGCTTAAACTGAAATAAAGTAATGTAAGCTAAACTAAAGTAAAATGTGGAGATGATATATTTAAATGCGTACATGGCTCGCTCACATATCTGGAGTTACCAGTTAATATAATTATATAATTATATAAGTAGTATTTTTGAAAGGCCGTTGTATTGTACATTGTGATATGATTAATATAACCATTAATGCCAGAATCATTACAACTACCAAAGCCACTTTTACTGCTTCTACTTTTCGTTTGTTAAATAGTTCACACAGTTCTTAAGCAATCAGACAAGTTGTTGCCTCTGTAAATAAGCAGATGGAACACATTAATGTCTTAAAGACTGCCTTTTCAGGAAGCCCTGAGGAATGAAATTCAAATTAAAAAAAAAAAACTTGGACAAACCCTTGTTTGTCTTACACCTGCTGCTCCAGCACTGGCTGAGCTGTAAACTGATGTGTCAGCCCAGCATAGAGTTCATAATCTCCTGCTGGAAAAATCATGGAACAATATGGTAAAAAATGAAGAAACTGTTCTCATCTCACCTTTTAAGACAGAAATAGAATCAAACCATTAAAATTGTAGCTGAAGATTGCATCCTGGCAACTACGTGACTAAAATAAGTTAAACTTTCTGGAAAAACCAATGCAAAGCAGATAAACAAAGCACCCAAAACAAAACCCCAGACCTCCCAAAAATCAAGCTAGAAATACTAAACAAGCTCAACAACCATAAGGTAAAACTGGAACTAAGTAGACACACAGAGTGAACACAGGAAACCATAAGAACAAAAAACACAGAGTCCAAAAACCATGAGTCCGTAACAGTTAGTTGGTCATCGATCCTGACACCCAAGTTTCTGGTAGACTTTGTGGGCGTGAGCTGGATTGATTTGAGCTGCATATTGATCTGTTGTTGTATAGAGGGACTGGCTGGGATGACAAGTAGGTCAGTCTTTGAGAGGTTAAGCTGAAGGTTGCGTTCTTTCATCCACGCCAAGATATAGGCGAGGCATGATGAGATCCATGCCGAGACTGTGATGTCTTCTGGTGGGAACAATGGGAAGAGCTGGGTGTCATCAGCATAGCAATGGTATGAGAAACCATGGGAGCAGATGATTGCACCAAGTGAGGTGGTGTATATTGAGAAGAGAAGGGGACCGAGCATTGATCCTTAAAGAACCCCTGTGGATAAGCCGTGCAGTTTAAACACTTCCCCCCTCCAAGATACTCTTAAAGATCTCCCTGGTAGGACATGAACCAGTGGAGGACAGATCCTGAGATATCAAGCTCTGTGAGTGTGTAGAGGAGGATTTGGTGGTTAACTGTGTCGAAAGAAGCTGACAGACCTAGCAGCAATAGAACTGAGGACCGACCAACCAGCAGCTCTGGCCGAATGCAGTGATTCCATTACTGACGGGAGTGCAGTCTCTGTAAAGTGACCACGCTCAAAGCTGGACTGATTCGGATCATAAAGGTTGTTCTCACAAAGGAATTCAGAGACTTGGTTGAAGTCTGTGGGCTCAAGTATATTGGATAGGAAGAGTAGGAGTGAAACCGGTCAGTAGTTTTCAACCTGGGCTGGGTTGAGTGTAGGTTTTTGAACAGTAGGGTGACCCAAGCTTGCTTAAATGCAGTGGAGAACAAACCCGTTGTAAGCGAGGAGTTGATGATATGAGTGACTGTGGGGGAAATGGTCTGTAGGAGGTTTCATGGTATCAGGTCCAGTGGACAGGTAGTGGGATGAGAGTCCAGAAGCTTGGAGATGTCCTCCTCAGTCAGAGGGGAGAATGAGAGGAGTGAGGTCCTGTTAGTTGGCAGCGGCAGACTGAGTTGGTCAGGCTCAGAGAACTGGTTACTGATGGCAGAAACCTTATCAGTAAAGAACGAGGCAAACATGTCTCGAGTGAGCAAGGTCAGAGTAGGTGACCTGAGGAGTGAATTAAAAGCAGAAAACATTTTTCTAGCATCTGTGGTGCCACAGAGCTTGTTCTGATAGTAAGTGGTCTTAGCTGTTTTTAAACTGGAGGAGAATGATGCCATGAGACACCGAAAGTCACTGAGGTCACTTTAATGGTGCTTGTAAGAGACATGGTGGAAGAAAAATCATCCTCATCAACTATTCCACTTTGGTCTGTTCATATTTCCTGTGTATAGTTTTACTGGTTATAAAAAAATTAACCTCCCTGAAGCTTCACCTCCCTCAATAACAGGCTGTATTCAAGAAACATCTTAAGGGCAACATCATCCATAGCAACAAGGTCAGACGTGATAATTTTTCTTAGCTTGGGAGATCCACCCATTTCTTCCCACTACTCAGGGTTGCTCTCAGCAGCTTCATCAGTGGGTCTCAAGAGGAAACTGTTAGCTACAAACTATTGTGCCTACTGGAGGAATAACTAGAGCTACAATAAAATAATTAATGAGTATGGCCACAGGTCTAATGCTGAATTTTTGTGTCTCAGAAACAACTTCCTGTGTGTTACAAAGTTTTATAGTCTTCATTTAGGGAGAGATACATCTTAGACACACCACTCAATGTGGTGAAATCTAATACAACTCTAACACTTACATTTCCTCAAAATTTACTATAACAACTCTCTAACAAAGTGTTGTGAAAAGCTGAACACTATAAGCTAAAAAACGGTATTTTTGCAGGGCTATTGTATTGTCCAGGTGAAATAATACCTACTGTTGATATGATTAATATAACCATTAGTACCAGAGTCACTACAACTACCAACGCTACTTTTACTGCTTCTACTCAACAGTTTGGTAAATAGTTCACATAGTTCTTAAACAATCAAGTTGTTGCCGCTGTAAACAAGCAGATGGAGATTAATGTCTTAAGGACTGCCTATTTCAGGAAGCCCTGAGGAATGAAATTCAAATTTAAAAAAAAAAACCCTTGGACAAATCCTTGTTTGTCTTACACCTGCTGCACTGGCTGAGCTGTAAACTGATGTGTCAGTGCAGCATAGAGTTCGTTATATCCTGCAGGGAAAATTATGAAACAGTATGTTAAAAATATAGGAGCTGTTCTCAACATCTCACCTTTTCAGGCAGAAACTGAATTATTAAATTGTAGCTGAACATGGCATCCGGATACCTACATGACTGAAATAAGTTTTCTGTTCAGTAGTAGATGTTTGTATCTTGCTTCACTTAGACTAAGCTCCTTTAGGCTCAGTTGCTAAAAAACAGTTGGTTACAATGGATTAAGAAGTAAAATACTATAATATTTAAGGAAGGTTATGTCACATTGGGCCTCATGCAGGAAGTGATATATGAACAAATTTCCTCTTATTTTTGTTTGTATCTATGATTTGTTCTTATTTTGTTAGTACCCATTGATTTCTGGGATTCACCAATGTTTTCTTATTTTTGCTCTTCTCTTTCGTAAGAGAAAATTTTACTAGTGGTCAAGAGCACGCTTACCGAGACAAGAAAAAAACACATTGTGTTTTCAAAGTCCACAAATTGTTTGTCCAATGCAAGATAACAGTTTTAAATTTGAGGAACATGAAAACAGGCATGAATATTATATAATCAAATTTAGATTATTATATGCTTTTATAATGATTGGATTATGAAATTTGTGGGCTAAAGAAATACTATTGGTCCACTAATCCCACTTAAGACTATAGAAACCCTTGGATGATATTGCGTGTGTTCAGCTTCTGAGTGTCCCTCTGCTGTCACAGCATTTACAACATCACAAATGTTTTGCCATTGCTAGGTTTTTGATTTTCCTGTAGAACCAGTCCTGAAGTCCTTTAAAATCACATGTTTAACTTTGTTTAAGTTTATTTAGCTGTCGATTTCACTGCTGCTGAGGTTCTTCTTTCAGCCTTTTTTTGGTGGCATCTCTCCAATTCTTGGGCATGTGCCAGAGTATTTGCACACAGCACAACACCTGCCCTTATATAGTGTTTAGGGGGTGTTTTCAATGCTAATAACAAACAATCAGCTGCGTGCCTACAATTTATGATCATGTGGGATTCATCATTCAGCACACCTGGGTAAGAACAGATTTAGGTGGTTCAGAACGTTTGGTGCATCTGAAGTTGACTTCTCTTATTTTTTCTCTTAACAGAAAATATAAGAGAATTTTAAGAAAATGTTGCTGCATGAGGCCCATCTCCACTTTAATGGTGCTTATAAAAGATATAGTTGAAGAAAAATCTTCCTCATCAACTATTCCACATTTGGTCTGTTCATATTTCTTGTATATAGTTTTACAGGTTATTTAAAAAAAGCTGTTAAAGCTCCCAGGTCAAGAAGCTTCACCTCCCTCAACAACAGGCTGTATTCATGAAACATCTTAAGGCTGACATCATCCATAGCAACAAAGTCAGAGCTGCTAATTTTTCTTAGCTTGGATGATCCTCCCATTACTTCCCACTACTCAGGGTTGCTCTCAGCAGCTTCATGAGTGGGTCTCAGGAGGAAACTGTTAGCTAAGAACTATTGTGCCTACCGGAGGAATAATTAGAGCTAAGATAAAATACTTCATGAATGTGGCCACTCATCTATAATACTGAATTTTTGTGTGGCCTTGTACCTCTGACCTGTGACCACAAGAGGGAGACAGGCCTCTGGTAGTAAGCAAAAGAGATTTGAGCCTGAAAAAGAACTGAACTACTTTGTGATGCATGAAGGCATATATGGCAGAAGATGGATAGAAGTACAAAATAGTAAATAGCTTATTTCTTTATTTTTTTATTGCAATTTTTATTGAAATTAACCTTTATTCTCAGTTGTCCTGCCTGTTTACAATCCAACAAATCCAATTAAAAAATACACAAAGTAGTCTATGTTGATCTTTCTTTGCTCTTTTCTAACTATTATTTATAATATCTTAATGTCTTATCCAGTATATAATATAATAAGAGATACCGTTATTTTATTTTTTAATCTATACTCTTGTGTCAGTGCCAGTTTGTGTACATTTGTATGATGTGCATATTGTCAAACGGGGAGGAAATGTGTTATACTCTCACTGAAAAGTCTGCACAAGGCCATATATAAATACAAGTCATTGTGAGGCTTTTATGTTATATACATGCTGTGCTTCTCATCAATAATCATATCATAATCATAAAGTGATCACTTAGAATATCTCAGTGAAATGTGTGAGTAAAAAAAGCAAAGCTATTTCGATAGCTACTGAAAATGGGAGAGGAGGAAAACCAACCTGGTGTACCCTCTGCCTCTGCCGAGGCTTTAAACTTCTGAGCAGACTCCTGTCGGGCTGCCAACTCACTGAAAGGAGTCAGAGGTCATGGCAGGAGCAGAGGCAGGAGAGCCAGCAGTGGCATGGTGGGACCTTTTGAGGGGGCTCGGGGGGTTTCCTCAGCTGCAGGGAAACACAAAGTGTCAGAGGTCATATTCAAGATAATTAGAACAATATGTGGGGCTCTGTGTGGGGATTTTCAACTGGTCTATTAATGTGGAGAATAACTGAGAAGTACTTGAGCACATATTAGTTTGCGTTTTGTTTATTTGTAATCACAGTAGAGATGTGGCTTTAAGACAGCAATGTTGCTCAGAGTGAATTATCTATGACATTTGGTACAGAAATTCAGTCGTACTTTAAGATTAGTGCTAACAAAGCATGTCAACATTATGCAGTTTAATACAGAGTGCATTATTTTTCTTTTTCTCTTTCCTCTAGTGGAACATTCACTGCAAACTTGACATTTTCTGCCCCACTAGGGATATAAAAGTAGCAAAGTTGTCCAACAATTTTGTTTTCCAGTTTGTAATTAGAGCATATAGTATATAAATTATTTCCTTTAGGAAAGACAGAACATAAGCATTTGTTCAGAACATTCAATTCAATTTTATTTATATAGCGCCAAATCACAAAAAAGTCACCTCAGAGCACTTTTCACATAGAGCAGGTCTAGACTGTACTCTTTAATTTACAGAGACCCAACAATGCCACCATGAGCAAGCACTTGGGGACAGTGGTAAGGAAAAACTCCCCTTTCATGGGAAGAAACCTCAAGCAGAACCTGGTTCTAGGTGGGCGGCCATCTGCTTTGACTGGTTGGGTTGAGAGAGAAAGAAAAGGGGGGGGGGGCACACAGAGAAGCAGAACAACAACAACAACAATAAATACATGATTAGCAACAACAAACAGCAGTAACAGCTGGAGAAGGGCGTCCCCATGGCCATGGGCTGGAGCCTGTTCCTTGGAGTTACCTGCGGATTAGAAAGCACAAAGAACTCCGGAAGAAGTCAAGTTAGTAACATGCAGTAATGGTAAATGAATACATACAGATGGAGAAGAGGAGAGAGGAGCTCAGGGCATCATGGGAATTCACCCGGCAGTCTAGGCCTATAGCAGCATAACTAAGGGCTGATCCGAGGTGAGCTTGGTCGGCCCTAACGAAAAGCTTTATCAAAACGGAAAGTTTTAAGCCTACTCTTAAACGTAGAGAGGGTGTCTGCCCCCCGGACTGAATCTGGAAGATGGTTCCACAGGAGAGGAGCCTGATAGCTGAAGGCTCTGCCTCCCATTCTACTTTTGGAGACTGTAGGAACCCCTAGTAAGCCTGCATTCTGGGAGCACAGTGTTCTAGTGGGATAATACGGTACTATGAGCTCTTCAAGATATGATGGTGCCTGACCATTAAGGGATTTGTCGGTGAGGAGAAGGATTTTAAATTCAATTCTGGATTTTACAGGAAGCCAATGCAGCAAAGCTAAGATGGGAGAAATGTGATCTCTTTTTCTAGTTTTTGTCAGTACACGTGCAGCTGCATTCTGGACCAGCTGGAGAGTCTTTAGAGACTTTTTAGGGCAGCCTGACAATAATGAATTACAATAATCCAGCCTAGAAGTAAAAAATGTGTGGACTATTTTTTCTGTATCTTTTTGAGACAGGATGTGCCTGATTTTTGCAATATTACGTAAGTGAAAAAAGGCAGTCCTTGAAATTTGTTTTATCAGGGAGTTAAAGGAATAATATTACCTAAAGGAAGCATATACAAGGTGAATAGTAATGGTCCAAGAATAGAACCTTGTGGAACTCCGTGTCTAACTTTTGCCTTCATGGAGGATTCATCGTTAAAATGTGCAAACTGAAATCGATCTGATAAATAGGACTGATAAACAGGACTTAAACCAGCTTAATGCAGTTTCTTTGATGCCAATTAAATGCTGGTATAATTAGTTTTACCTTCTAATTTACAGCATATTTTAGTGTTGATAGTGCAGGTATTGTTCGCCATTGTCATGGATGTATTTTAACCATGTCATTGAAAATCAATTCCTACCCACTTCTGACACAAACAGCCATGAAGTTTGAGAGTTTCCATCAGGCTGTGAGTTCAAAGTTACATCACTTTGTGGCGGCATCATCTGACATGTGACGAGAGCATTTAGCATTCTGTTGCGCTTGACCTCAAACATCTTTATTCTATTAGTTGCTTTTATGTGTTTTGGTTTTGATGGGTTTTTTTGTCATTGCATTTGTTTTGTGGTCATAGTCAGCATATTGTTTTGTATTGTTCTGTTCCCTAAAACTACTGCATGTGATTCATCTTGTTTGTATTGCAGCACATTCACTCATGCTGCAAAATAACACTGGCTCAATATCTGACACATTACAAAGAGTTTTTTTTTCCCTTGGTGGCTGTGGTGTAGCTGTTATGAAACCATTATTTTCCAGCTCATATTGGTCTAACTACTGTTGTTCTCCTGTTGGCTGATGTGTCAGTCAAACAAACATGTGATTACAACACAGGATGTAGTAAAGACTGCGCTTTTGAGCGACTTGACGAGGGTCCAGAAGGAGAAAATTAACTATCCACTGGCTGACTGAGTGAAAGCCAGTAAACTGTAAACTCAGCTGGCTAAACACATTTCTACAAACCATTTTCTTGGGGGGTAAAAAGTCATAAAAAATATTATAAAAAGTCAAATGTGTTAACCACAGACTAAAAAAATACTGCATTTTTTTCATGAAAATACTTTTCTCAGCTATATTTTTCATATTTTATTTGTTTGAACATACAAGGTACAACCTGAGGCTGTTTTAGATTCTCACCGATATATATATTTTATCTTGTTTTATATTTTTATTTTTTTATGAATATATGTTTTATGAATTGTATTTATGAATTTATGAATATACTTTTGAACAGTCTAAATGGTCAGTGAATAGAGCTTTTTGATGTTTATTTATATTTGATGTGGAGTTCTTTCATATGCACCTTGAAGAAATAGAAAGCAGACTAAAGCTGTTGTTGCATTTCCAAAATTTTGACACAGACTTGGTACTGCAGTGGCCAAAAAGAGATGATGTACATTTGGGTATATCATCAATATTTATTGTCATCATGTGTCCTTTTGGTTTATTTGTTGTGGCTGTTATATGTATTGCATCTCAGTCACTATAAAATTAGATGTTTTTACAACTGTACAACTGTTTTTGTGCCCTCACGTCATGGTAGCGATATTATCGACAGCACTTGAAGGCAGCACTGCCAGGAGTCAACCGGAGGGAAACACTGCGCATGCTCGGAGCATCCTCCACCCGGTCGGCATGGTGAGACCCGCTGCAGAGCAGGTGCTGATGCATAGAAAAATATCTTCCTTCCGCATTTCCTTGTCGACCAAATGTCCAGGCTGAGCGGGGCATGTGAGGACTTTTTGACTCTGCAGATTATGCGTCTGCCCTCTACCTCCCGGCTCCGCGGGTGGGAGGATGGAAGGGGGGTGGGTGCCTTAACGGAGGCGGGAGTGGGGGGTAGATGCAGCCTTATCAATAGCAGGTTGCCTCAGATGATCCAGTTCAAACTAGTTTTGCTATACATATGCGACTGTGACTCTGCAAGGTTCAACACTTCCTCAAGGAAGTCTCAGATTTAGAGCCAAAAAACATTCTCATATGTTCTGTGGGCTTCAATGAAAATATTAAATCCAGTTTTCTTCATTTCAGTGCCAAGGCGAACTTTATAGGATGATATTCATATTGCATGACAGTGATGCGCAATATTGGCTACAGTGATATGGACATGGGCCCTATTGTTATCCAGCATCTTCATATGAGTTTTTCCTCATTTGTGAAGGGAAATCACACTATTTTCATTACATGTAAATGTAAACTTCATCCCCTGACCATTAAAGAACGTTGTGCCATAATAAAAAAATAATAAAACACACACACACAAACAAATAATGACAGCACTTGTTTGTGACTCTGTGTAATAACAGTCACGATTAATTACAGGGAGTGTAGAGGGACAACAAAGGACCGGATCGAGCATCATCGTCATCGTCATCACCACCAGTGCCGCCACAGTCGTGCGTAAAGCCGGTACTTGTCGCCGCTGTTACTTCTATACGGTGTTAGTCGCCGACAGATGGGCAAATGGGAAGTTTCAGATGCGCAGTAAAAGCCAGATAATCTCCGTGTCGGGACTGATGTATGACAGGAACGGGGTGACAAAGCGAAGGGAAGCCGTGGAGGAATCACTGCACTGCAGCAGAGCTGTCAGTCAACAGGCGGAGGAGGCTGCACACAGCCCCACTGTGCGCCTGTGATGTGCAACCACTGCCCAGACATTAGGGCGACTACCAGCTGAATTTAAGGCTTGGTAATGTCCTCTTAATGTCGATTTATATCAGCATATTCATTTATATGTCTTACATCAGTCTTTTCCTCCCCCTTATTGTCACAGTAGCCTATTTATCTGCGCAACAACGGAGATGTGAAGTCATTTAGGAGTTTCAAGGCAACATCGAAGCATTTTCACCTCGAATTTAATTATAGACCTGAATAAAAAGTTATTATGAACTTATTTTTTATTCGTCTAAGGAGCTGCAGTAACCCTGTCACTAGGATTTCCTTCCTGTTTGACGCATCGCCCTCTCTTTACCTTGCGCCTTTGTGCTGCGTATCGCATCCTTTCTAGCCACGGTATCTCAAACAAACCGGGGATCCTCCTCATTGTAAGACATCGTGAAGACTGCTCAGAAACAACCTCTCTACGCAATCTCACCAGCGCAACCCCCCCACCCTCCCCCCTCATAGACCCACATCCTCAAAATACACACATAAGCCTGCTCAGATGCAGTGAGAGAGAGCGGCTCTGTTTTATCTCTCCCTCCTCCCTCGTCCATCAGCATCTAACGGCGCACCGCTTCCACCAATCTGTGCAGCGAGAGGACCACCCCAACCCCTGAACCTGAATCTACCCGCCCTGCCCGCTTATAAATACTGCTTGACTCACGCCGGCAAGTCTTGGTCGTCAGAAACGCTCAGGGTTGCAGCAGAACATCCCCCTTCGTCTTATCCCCTTCATCGTTTCTCTGTTTTTTAAGAAAACCTCACGCATCATCCATTTTCACTCTCATTCTTTCCCCCTTTTTTCCGAACTGTAGTTGTTTTTTTGCGGCCAGTTGCATGCATTTTTCGTCTCCCAAAATGGTTTGCGAGACTAAAATTGTTGCGGACGAACACGATGCTATACCTGGGACCAAAAAAGAGTCGATCATGTGGAGCTCTCCTCCGTCCAGCGCGGCTCTGAACCCCAGCGAGGCCAAGGATGTGAGGAAAGATGCGGTTTTTATCCGCGAGTTCGAGCGCGGGGATCAAGAGGAGGTGCGCCGCATCTTTTACGAGGGTATTATGGAGAGGATACCCAACACGGCGTTTAGGGGGCTCAGGCAGCAGCCCAAGACCCAGTTTTTATATGCTCTTCTGACAGGTAAGTACCTTTATTACTTTTCATCATGTAGGCAGAGAAAATGCATCACGTCGCCTTTTGCGGGCGTATTTATTCCCACAACAGGCTTCAGAAACACTTTTCTTAAGATGTAAAAACTTAAATATAACCACTAACATTAATCTTCTACAAAGGAATTATTTCACAGCTCATGTCACAGTGTAGGCGCATATTTCTGTTTGATGTTTGCATCCCTCTGTGATTTATTTGAGGAACTTGTTTTAAATCCCACACAAATAACATTTCTCTGCACCATATAGCCCTGTAGGTGATGTATAGCTACAGTTAAGTAGAAATCTGTTGCAACACTTGAAGTGCCAGCGCGGCATTCTTCCCAAACCTCCCCTTACCCTCCTTTACCCCCCTACCCCCCGGCACGCACCGGCATGTTGCTCATCATGCAACAAAAGGCATGGCCAGGCGCATGGTGCATGTGTATAACCGGCGGGTCTGCTGATGATGTGATGACATACCGGTGCCGTGAATGAATGAGTGAATGAATTTTGAGGATTGGCCCACAGGGTGCGCGCACGTACCCAAAAAGCACTCCCCCGCGCAACCCAACACACACATTAAAATCCTCCCCCCCTGCGGCGCGCACACGCAGCGTGCGGGCGCTCCCCCTCCTCCCCCTCCTCCCTCCCCCGCCTCTGCACAGCAGCCAATGCGCCAGTCATGCACTGGTCTCGCACGGCTTTTGTCGGTGTTGCCGGCGCATATTAAAGCCTCATGTCCCGTCGAAATCAAACAAGTTGTTACCAACTCAAACCATATAAAGTTTTGGCGTTTTTTAATTTATTTTGGCTTTAATTAGACTCATGCAAGACATATATAGCCTAACGTGATTGTCCTGCCTGTAAAATCTCCCAAACAAATTATTTTTCAGTGCGGTCTGATTGTTTCTTTTTGGATAGTTAGACTTTCTTTAATAAAGTGTGACGCGCTGAGGTTTCACGCCACGCTGGGGTGCAGTGGAGTAAACTAACTAGTGGGTTATTGCATGCCACACAACAACATGCTATGCAGCATCCAGCCTGCTTGTTTGTGTTCCCCTTTGCGCCCCCCAGCGTCACATCTGACTAATTACTCCAATATGGACTAAACTGGTTTGAAGAATTCAATACTAACAAAGTCTCAACTGAAACCTCAAGATTTATCTTGTCAGATTTTGTGCTCCTGCAGCTACACTGATATGCCTTCCTTCAAACTGATGAATGTTATTCTGCTGCCTTGTGTGAAACTAATCCTAATGTCTCTTGATCACTGTTGATATTCTACTGTTATGTGATGAAACTGCTGCATTCATTGATGCTTATGTCATATTGCCTCTTCTGTGTCTGTGTGGGGTTCAAATTCTGCCAAAATCAAACATGTGATTCTCTTTTCTGACAGGTTTCGTTTATTTTTCTTCCATTTCTCCATAGTAATGTGCTTTTTCGTGACCAAATCCGTCACGCTGACCTGCTGTGCGCCCCTCATTCTCATGGGTGCGCGCTACTACTACAGCAGGAAAGTTATCCAGAGTTATCTGGACTGTGCTCTGCACACGGACATGGCTGACATAGAGGCTTATTACATGAAACCCACAGGTAAGACAAGGGACAAACCTCAGTGTTCTCACTTTAGTGTGAATAATCAGCGTTATCTGGTACGTCAGTCGGCAATGCTCCACCACCAGAGTTGTTTTATGAGGAAAATCAAGAGGGATGGCGATAAAGAGAACGTATAAAACACTCTATTTGTACTTTAAAAAGTTCAGCCGGGGCAATAAAAGACAAAATCCTCCAAATAACAACATGAAAGGCAGAGTGAGTGACGCTTTAAAACGTGGCTGCTTCTAGAGAGTCTTCAGGCGATGCAGAGGCAAGTCATTAAATATGCAGGTCGTCTCTCTGATTTCCTTTTCCTCTTTCTCCCTTCTTTCCCACCCCTCCTCCCTGTCTCTTTCTCCAACTGCTCCCCCCCCCCCCACTTGCTTCCACTCTGAGCTTCACTTGGTCACAGGCGGGCGGGGGTTGGTGTGTGTGTATGTATGTGTGTGTGTGTGTGTGTGCATCACAGGACTTATTGATCGCACGGAGGAAACTGCTGATACACTTTTCTGCTGTACACTCGGTGTCTCCAAGGCTCATTTCCTCCACTAAAGCTTCTAATTTGGGGAAAAAAAAAAAAAAATCGATCCACCTCGAGTCAAACTATTCATCCCTCCTCAGGAGTTTAGTCGTTTTGGATGTGAGTGACAGTTAACCGCAAACATATGACACACTTCACACATTCCCCCCCTGCCCTGTAACATCTTGGACGCATTTATCCCCTGTTAACCCAAACCACGTGGCCAATATAAAAAGCAGGTGTTAGTTAAGCCAGTCAATTGCCCCCTCATTGTCTCTTTCTTTCAGACATTGTGCCCTCTGGCTTGGTAATCCACTGCATACACAATTGCAATTTAGCATTCCCATTATTGCTGCAGGGCTGTGATGGTTTAGAGGGGGTCAGGCACCACTGCTCTTGGACAATGCTAATGATTATATCCATGCAAACTGAATGGGTCCAGGGGGATGAACACCTGGGCACCAACATGCAGTCCTGATGGAGAGGCACCGCTGACGTCACTGTCATTTGTTGCGGTGTGTGTGTTGTTTTTTTGTGTGAAGCGTGTGCAGGATGGCATGGCATGTGGCACGTAGGAGTGGGCGATTATGTGCAGAATACATCATTTGGCATACAGCGGAGAACTTGTTGAACTTAAAGGATCCAGAAAACATATTTTCTCAATCGGTTTCTTACTGCGAGCGATCGAGTCCTACATGAAAACAGAATTTTCTGCCAAAGTTAGCGCAGTTTTGGTTATCGTACGTGAGGGATTTGTGTTGTTATTGGTTTAAAGTCGAGGGGCTCGGGTGGACAAAGGTGATGTCATGTACTTCCCTGCACCAATCAGAATTCAGCAACGTTTGAATCAACATCTGATGGCAGCTGTGGGGTTGTTTGCTTAATCAAACCACACCTAGCTAACAGTTTTTTAACTTTTGCACTCTTGATAAATAATACCTGAAACCAACTTTTGAGGGCTTTTAAGCCTGTTTTTCGTTAATGTCAGTGGGAGAATCAACCCAAAACATCTTTCTGCCATGTTTTCAGATAGTGGTTCAAAGAAAATGTTGAATAGAGACATACCAGAGTGTGGCAGGTGAAAATACATCTTGTATTCTTTCTTCTTTGTGCGATTTTTCATTTGCAAATTGGCTTCCATAAGTGTCTACAAGTAGCAAACGGAGGCACTTTAGCGTAGCTGAATCTTCCAACCTGCACAAAATTAGCCATTGCATGTTTGTTCTTTTTTCGTAATGGTATATTTGAGATAGTGCCAGCGTATTTCTGTCAGGCAAGCAGAAAAATTTTCCCTGACACATCTGAAACATCTCAGTGCGCAGTGTCCTCAACTTGAACACTGTAGGAACAAGTGAAAAAAGTTGGAAATTAACGATAAGGTGGAAAACTTTAAACATCTCTGCCAATTTTGCACGTCTACAGGACAAAGTGCTTCTTCTGTAAAAATGTCTGACATCCAGAAATAACATAACAGTGACAATATAGACACAAAAATACCTGCTTAAGGTGTTAAGGCGTAACAAAGGTATAAAGATGTGTTGATGTCAGAAGTGGTAGATGGTTGCATGTGCTGTGTGTGTGTGTCAGTGCGTTGTCTTTAGGGAGAGAAATGTGTGAAGCTTCATCTTTTGGCACTTGAACGTTAATTTAATCGGCGTCCAATAACTGAGATGTCTTGGTTTTGACGATCACTTAGAGCATCGAAAAATGTAAATGTTGTATTTCTGCAACTCGGCGATTAATCAGCTTATAGGAGAAATGCTGCTTTAAGTGCAGAAAGAAAAACGGACTCAAACACAGAGAACAGTGTGACCCGTTCTATAGATTTTTTTGACAATCAAGTAAAAATTTAAATTGAACAAACTCTTATAAGTGGACATTGACCGCAGGCTGTTTGGGTAATAGAAGAAGAAGAAGGTTGACAGAAGGCGAACCGTAATAGAGCTGAAAGCGGCTACATATCCCTGTCCACATGCCACGACTACGCCAATCAATACTCTTATCTCCTCTGTGTGTGTTGTGATCACTCACTCTGCTGCCACTTAAGGCCAGCTGTCATCTCTTTCATTTGCCCCGTAATAAAGTGTGTGTGTGTGATTGTGTGTGTGTGTGCAGGCGGAGAGGTTGTAAAGCAAATTGAAGGAACAATGGTCAGTAGTATAAATGTATATAGCTGTAAAAAAAAGCCTAGAAGCTCGTTACTTTAACATAAACAGTAGCTGATACAGCAAGCGCTCTAATTGACCCCTATTGAATTTAATTCTAAAAATCTATTAGCTAAATTCAATAGTTCAATATGAGCTTGACAAATTAAAATCAATGGAATAGTAATATCTGCTGGCACAAATCTCTTTGTACATGCAGACTACTCCTTATCTTTCTCTCTCCTTCACTGGAGGCGATAAACCAATAATGAGTCAGTCTGGCAATCAAGTGTCCGCCAATCATATGTTAACGACTGCTGTACATATTCAGTGCGAAACCGTAAATGAAGACAGAAGACTTGTAACTATTGAGGGAGTTTCCTCCATTTAAATCACAAAACGCCATTTGAGCTGTTGACCCTAATTCCTTGTACTGTATTCATCTAATCTCTTTGTACCTCTGCGCTGGAAAATCTTAATACGCATATTTATTAATCCATGTGGTTGTATTATCAGATAGATGAGTGCACACGAGAGAGCAAAGACTTGCGAGTTCCTCAGAAAAACTGACCAAATTCAATTATACTCGAGCTTGACCACGACCTGCAATCACATTACATTGTTGACGAGTTGCAGGCATCAGCGTTTCGTGTGGTGATAAACAAGGCTGTGCGAAAATTTCAGAAAAGTACGAACACAGCGGCAATCAAAGTGAAATGAATGCTTAATTTAGAACATAAAACAACCGTTTTTACTGTGTGAACATGCCAAACACGATTAGGTCTTCCACCTTCCACCTATCCATCTACACAGGAAGTGCTTCAGTTGTGTTTTTCAGTCGTCCGTCTCGCATTCGTCTGACAGAAGATAGTTTAGTCTACACAGGCCACGTAACGGGCCATGTTTTACTCGCACTTAACCTGTGTGTCCAAAGAGTAATTTTAAGTCTTTCAAGTCTATTTACCTTTGTTTTACAATGACTGTGTATTGGATTCTGGACGCTGCCAAAATGTGGGTGACCTACACCCCTTATTGTTCCTGAATGTATCCTGTGTAGACGCTGACTTAAGACTGAAGCTGCTGCTGTGCAGACATGATATTAGATACAGACCATACATAACTAGTTCGGTTTGAGGCAGTTTCATTAGATGTGCGAATGCGTGTGAATGGAAATCTATGTTGTATTTAAAGACTTTCTTAATTTCATTTTGTTTAATTAGAATCTATGGACAATTTATTTTTAAAAATACAATCTGAAGATTTCTAGAGTCTATTCAAAGGAACAAGCTAGAGCTGACTTGGGCCGGACCATTTGTTTAGCATATGTAGCCAAAATTTTTTACTATTGTGCTCATTTGCAGAACATTTGGACCTGTTCATGTCACCACTGATCTCATCAAAGGCGTGTTTACACAGTTGTTCGCTCCCTTCATAGGAAATTAATGTCTGAGTTACACCCATACCGCCCATAATAAAAAAGGCAAAGGATGAACAAAGATACCCATATTTTAAACATATAATGTGAAGGAGCTGCAGATTAAAATTAGCTTCACGTTAACTCTGGTACAATATATCAAATACAACTGTGCATTAGCAATAAACAATTTTGCAAAAGTGCAAAGACAATAAAGTTCAATCTAATCTAATGGTAACATTTAGGTTTTATATTGTACAGGGTCCCTTACAAATCAAATAAAATGAAAATAAATACAGGAAGATGGAGGTTTCCCCTCGTGTTCAAACAGTAGGTGGAAGAATCTCCTCCTCCTTTGTACTCTTTACTTGCTCAATCACTGTAGGTCACTGTGGAGCAGCTTAGTGCCTAAAAAGTGAATATAATATAATGAGGGTGACACTATACACTGAGCCAAACCCTCCCCCATGTGGAAGTGATACCCACTCAGTAATACTGGCTGTTTAATGAGGCGTCATGACCACTGCAGAGTCTCATAAAGACATGAGACCATTATAATACTTGCCGGTCAGTCTCACTGTAGCTCTGTGTGTATGTGTGTGTGTGTGTGTGTGTGGGATGAGTTTGAGCTTGCTCTGTTCCAGCGGAGGGAGCAGCTTCCTCCACCAGTACCTGCTGTGCTTATTTTAGCTCTGAACGACAGAGAGAGAGAGAGAGAGAGAGAGAGAGAGAGAGAGAGAGAGAGAGAGAGAGAGAGAGAGAGAGAGAGAGAGAGAGAGAGAGAGAGAGAGAAAGGGAAGATATGTGAAGCGAGGAAGTGAGTGCTAGATAGAAAACGGGGGCATCTGGGGGAGGGGTGTGATCCTCAACTATAAAAGATATATTTCGTATGTTGGTGAGAAAGAAAGAGAAATGAAGAGTTCGCTGGTTAGCACACAGGCATAGTAATCTCCTGGGGGATATTTCAGACTCGTCAGCTGAAGCACCTCAGATTAATAAGGCATCCCTTCCTTCCACCCTCTCCTCTGCCATCCAACCCTCGTTCCCTTCGACTAAACTCTAAACTAAATGTCAAAGATGTAGCGGTTTTCTCTCTGGTGACAAATCATGAGTCCCGATGTTAACAGGTGACCAATTGTGAGGCATTTTATTAGCTAATGAGTCGTTCTGGTTATATATGCCAAACAGTAGATAAGAGCTGCAACATCATTTTCTCTTTCTCTCCCACCTGTATCGCTCCTCCTCCTCCTCCTCTTTTTCTCATCTACGCTGAAGGTGCAGGGGAGGCTGTGCAGCGGCCAACTGGGTTATCCATCATCTTGGCACAGAGGAAGTGATGTTTCCTCCCAGGAAACGAAAGAGCCTTCAAGTCTCTTGAAAAGCTGAGAAAAGACAAACGAAATGTAATTTACTATTCATTCATTCATTTATCAGAAGCTACGGACAGTTACTGCAACAGGATTACAAACTAGTCGTTTAATTTTTCACCGTCGACAGAATGACACGGATTGAGCAGAAAAGCAACATTTAGGAGACTGTAAAAGTTCACAAACTGTAAAATTCACAGTAAGGTAGAATGTTATGCTGAAAAATAAATAGTCGATAATAGCAACTATCAACTGTTTTGATAAATGTTTAACAAGTTAAGTAATTTTTCAAGGAAAAAATGCCAAATATTTGTTATATCATCCTCTCCAACTTAACTCCTTTTCTCTGTTTTATATCCTTGCAACGTAAACGTCTTGTTGGACCGTTGGTCAGAGAAAAAAATGTTACCTTGAACTCTAAGAAACTGTGATAGGCATTTTCACTATTTTCTGTTATAGAGCCCAAACAATTAATTGATTAATCATAACAAGAAATTACATAAATAATCAGTAATTAAAATAAATTGCAGCTAACTTTTAGCCGGTTAGCTTAGCTTAGCATAAAGACCGGAAACAGAGAAAATATGAATTTTACCCAAAATGTCAAACTATCCCTTTAACCATGAGGCAACACTACAAATAAAACTTATTTGTTGTACATTTTTGGACATATCTAAGCACAAAAGTAGTGGATTTACATCTAAACCACATACTTTTAGATTATTGGCACTCCAAAAGATCCTTTACACCACTGGCTGACTGCTGTTCCCAGACTGTACATGTGAGAAACTTGAGGCCTCACTAGTCCAGTACCTCAGATGTCCTCTGTATGTCTGTGAACATGTGTATCTCTCGTCTATTCAGCGTTTAGAGGAAGCTGAGCCAAACATTAATGACGCCCTCAGCCTTTGTTTCACATTATGCTTAAATCAATACAAGAACAAAGACACTCATTGGAGAGACCAGATGACGTGTCAACAGCAGCATCATTAATTGCAGCGTTGTGCGTTTTTCTCACCGTGATGAGTCTCTTGTGACCAATCACATGTCTGATCATCACCGAGAAGCGATTTTAAAGCCTTTGTTAGTAAGTTAGTTATTGACATGCGAGTGATTACATGTGCGCGCTAGAGATAAAATGTGCTTTTTAGACGTAACAGGCTGGATTCACATTTTGCATCTTGGTGTAAATCCCGGTGTGGTGGCCTTTGACCCCAGAAATGAGGAGGAGGAGGGGGAGAGAGAGAGAGAGAGAGAGAGAAGCCCTGGCTGCAG
This sequence comes from Thunnus thynnus, assembly GCF_963924715.1. Taxonomy (NCBI): domain Eukaryota; kingdom Metazoa; phylum Chordata; class Actinopteri; order Scombriformes; family Scombridae; genus Thunnus; species Thunnus thynnus. The sequence goes on along the minus strand of NC_089538.1, from coordinate 16,100,088 downwards.
TAGTAAAGCTGTACATGTGAACAATGGCATGCACACAGTAAAGTGTAGTATGTGTGTAAAATGTGAGCATGTACCTGCACACTTGCATACAAACAAACAACATGCATAGACGCGTTGACGGGCAGGAAGGCAGTAAAAGCAACGGTAAAGGGCCGGATAATGAGTTCCTCTGAGCTAATGGACTCGCTAAAGAAGCGTGCACGTTGTATGGGCGCGTGAGCCTCAGTTAATCGTGACAGCACACAGGTCAATGCGTCAGTCTCCTTTGCATATCGGGTTTGGCTTAAAGGCCAAGTTGATGTTAAGACCTCTCCTACTGTAAATCCAGGCTTCAATACACATGAATAATTCATTTTCTGCAACTGCACTGTTGTGTGTTTGTATCTCTAAAGTGCGTCTTGACGGTCACCTCCTCTCACCCTCATTTGTCCCTGACGGAGGGGAAAAAAAACTGCTGATGTTTGGCTTACATGTGACAGGCTAATCCATACTCCCAGCATGCACTCTGACCTGAGGAGGAGGGTGTGTCTGTATGGAAGGACATGAAGAAGGGAGTGTGTGTTGTATATATAAAAAAAAACAGCTTCAAAAGCATCTAAACTATTTCCTATTTAAATGAAAAATCTCTCAGTGTACCGCTTCCTTGTTCGCTCTTTGCTAGCTAGCTGCAGCTTCCTGTCTACATGCTCTAACATTAAAGCAGTGCAAAATAATCGCTCACAGTTGATGATGATATATTATAAAAGATATATATGAATGTGGAAAATAGCTGCTTTTTACTCAGCTCCTTCAAAGCGCAACATGCATGTCTTTTTAGTGAAGAAAGTGACAAAATTGTGGTTACAATGAATTGTTATGATAGAGAATGATGCTTTAACAATCTGATGTTACACCACGTGTATATCAGGTGCTGATATCATCGCCAGAGGCCTATTCGCCATTTAACACCTCACATGGTCACATTAATTATGCGGGGATGCAACCGTTTCAGAACCACTCCTGAAACATAAATCACCGCTGCTTAATGTACCCTGCAACAATGACACACGTGCTGCGCAGAGATATAAAAAAAAATAACACACACAAATAACCAAATTAATTTGCTGCTTCGTTATTGGAGCACAGAGCAAATAGCAACAACACACAGAGAATAGAGTCAAGCCACTTATGAGCCTTTGTCAGAGCTTACACCCACGGAGTGCTCAGGACGGCGTTTGAGCTCACAGAGAAGTGAACTACAGCGCAGAGAGGCGGCGTCTAGACTGAACGCTTATCAACTGAATTAGCCCTCTAGGTTTCATCTGAAGGAAAAGAGAATAATCTCATTAGACACCATAAAACTATTCCTGTGTATGCCCCCCCTTGTGTGTGTTTGAGAGTGTGTGCGTTTTTTTTTTTTGTGTGTGTTTTTTTTGTGCAGGGTTCATATCATAACATCAGCCAAGATTTCACACTCCCACACACATGCATGAAGACATATTAATATCCTTGTAAAGTAGTTAAAGAAATTCGATCTGTCGCATTAAGGGTGCAGTAATCAGATTTTTGCTTGTGAGAGAATCCTTCTGAATGATTTCCAGGGTTCAAAGCGTTTCCTCTGCTTCTCGTCTTCACTCTCTGCCGTGATTTATTTCTTGTCTTGAGATCATCTGTATTCTTTAGGTCCCATCCCCCTCTGTAATAATAGTAGATTCTCTGTCCCCCCCACCCCCTTTCGGGTTTGTATGCCCTAGCAGCAATAATGGATCCTTTCAGGCTCATCACTATTACTGTTAACACAGATGCCTCCCTCCTAACTCCTTTTTTCTGAGTGAGTAAGCTCATTAATATGACTTTCTGGCCTCAGTTACACAACAAAACATCGGTGGTGCATTATCATATATTATTCATGTGTTACCACTGTATCAAAGAGCACCACACTGATTAAGCATCGCATACCTATAACATTGTCGGACTCAGTTTAAAAAAAAGGATAAAATCAGTGCAGTAGAACCAGAGATGCTGCCTACATTACCCACAATGCAATTTGTCTGTTGACAGTTCAGTCAGACAGCTGGGTGTGTTATGCTAGTAGCAGCTAATGTAGCCTCAAGCTGCTAGACTCAAGCAGAGGTGAGGAGTGGGCTTTAGAGGTCTGGTAACCTCACTTGTAGTGTTTGTTTCCAATCGATCAATTGGTGGAGTTCCCCTTTAAGCGATGAGCTACTGTGCTGGAGCAACAGGAGGCTTAGTGCATTGCTCATAAGCATCACAGAAAAAAAAGGTCTTTTCGGAAGACAGTCTTACTCATTTCCCTCTTTCCACGTGGTGTTTTGAATCAGTGTTGTGGTGCAGGACTGATAATTAAAGACGAGAGATTAAGTTTTTGTTTATTACAGACTTGTTTTCGTTGTTTGTTTAACTAATAATGACATAATAATGTCTCCATCCATCTTTTTGTCTCCTGTATGATAGTAAACTGAATATCTCTAGTCACCTCGGGTTCTGGGAAATTATAATTACACACAAAATGATTCATTGAGAAAATAATGAATCAATAATGACAACATTCATCAGTTTCAGCCTTAGTTACGATCATCTTGCTCCGTCTGTTTAACTTGCTAAATAGAGATTTCTGCAGCCTGTTTCACCAACAGTTATTAATGCTAAAAAGCCAAAATTCACATTCACGCAGGTGTTAAACATATCGTATCTTAGGCGCTGGTTTGACAGGAATGTTAATAAACCTTTAATTAATCCATTTCATATTCACACAGCATCACTGAGGCAGTTAAAAGTTAAGTGCCTTGCTCAAGAGAGGTTTTATGGTGACTGTTAACACTTTTTCTCAGTCGGTGTTTTGATTCCAACTGGTGACTCTCTGGTTACAAACCTCCCTTTATTTTCATTAAACATGACATTTCAGTTGCAGCTGTGAGGACTTGACGAGGGTCTAAACCCTCTCTGTTTCTACTTTCTCTTAAAATAAAACACTCTCCCTCCTCCTATAACTTTCTCAATCTGCCTCTTGTTCTTTCTATTTTATCTCTTTCTATCTTCCTATCTCCTGGAAGTGCAGTTCCCAGCAGAAATACTGATAGGACATTAAATCCATTCAGTTTAATAGTAGTAGTGTCAGATGCAGCAGATGTGAGGTTCCTTGAATTGTGATGTCAGGAAGCTTAGCAGTAAATATACTCTTCTTAGCTTTCAGAGGAAAAGCAGAGTCAGAGGGGGAGGAGGGGCAAAGACAGATGTAATATTTGTTTTTTTTTTCCACTGTGGTTCATTGTAGGGTTGGGCGATCTGGACAAAATCAAATATCACCATATTTTTGACCTCAATATCAATCTTGTAACAATATTGTAGGGATGACTATCGGTGCTTTCACAAAATATTTACACAATAAGATTTTTGATAAATAATCATCAGTAATGTGGATATAATGACTAACTGAACAGTCTGGTAAGTTTTAGAAAATGACATCACTTTACTGTATTGCAGCCTTTAAAAGCAGGAAAAGACAACACTTATGACATATCACGATATTAAATCTAAGATGATATCTAGTCTCATATCACGATATCGATCGTTCATTGTTTGATGTGATCCGAGTGATCTTTTTGAGACGTGCTGTTAAGTAATACACACATTCTGATAGGCAGAGTGCGTGCTTTCCTGTGCTGTCCTCATTCCTGGCACAGGGCTCAGTTCAGACAGATGGTCAGGAGGGCTTTATGGAAGCATAACCCCCCCCCTCCCACACACACTCACACTCACACACACACTCACACACAGACACACATGCACGAGCATAATAATGCCGACAGAGTGCAGTTGACAGTGCAGCTTTGACATCTGCTTATAATGAAACATCATTGCATAGTATTAGTGAAGGCCGTGTGACCGCTTACAACTTTGCACATCTGAAGCATGCAAACAATCACTTAAATGATCCTCCGTTAGTCAAAGCTCCACATAATCAACTTCACACTTTGATGACCCCGAATGGTAACGAGCAATTCATTCTTAATTCTCTTCATGTTTTGACGGACTTAATGACCAGAAATGTTATGACCTGACCTACATTTCTTCGGAGACAGTGAACACAACTAAATTTTTGATCGCTCACTTTGTGTGTGCGGAGTTCTCCCACCGGCATCTGTCACCAAAATTACAATAATTATTATTTGGCCATTAGGGTGAATCTATAACATCTCAACTGGGGTCATCTGATGCTCTGTTGTTAACTGGGATGTTTCGGGTGGAGCTTTTCAGCACTTTTAGATAGCTATAAATCTTCCTGCGTTTAATTCAAAATCACAACTTCCCGAAGAGATTAGTGAAACACTGGTTACACACACTCTCCTGGTGACGCCTTACCTCCGTCTAGCTATCAGCGTAGGGAGTACTACTTGCCTGTTTGCCGCTGCAACCTACATATGACAGTCGTTTGATTCAGTAACAGAAGCCTCAGGATCAGCTTAACACGGGCTTGCAGGGGCATGAAATCCCTCCTGACACACGGGAATCTGGCAGAAGCATGATGTTAATGTCACCGCCTGTATGTATGTGTGTGTGTGTGTGTGTGTGTAAGAACAGGAGATTGAGCAGAAATAAAAGAGAGAAGACGTTAAGACAGTAAGAGAAAGTTATAGAGAGAATTAGGATTCAGAGTTCATGGACAGACAGGTTTTTACCGTCACCTTCTGCCAGTCACGGCAGAGTCAGATTTACTTTATCTATAACAAACAGATGGCATTTTTAGTACAAAATCATGTAATCGCTGCCACCACATGCCGTAAATATGACTGACATTGATAGAAAGGCTATTTGAACATGGTTATGTAATAAAAACAGGAGGATGAGAGGGTCATTTTCCTTGAAAGATTACGATCGGTAAAGCGAGGGCACACACCTACACGCCGCGCTGGTTTCAATCCTCGTTTAAAAAACGCCTGATTAAAATTCAAAGGAGGACGATTTCAAAAGAAGCACGATGACCCCGTAACATTACTTACTTGTGACATTTTTCCCTACGCTATTTAACCTTATGAACCAGCGGAGTTTTTGTAGATGTGCTGAGTCAGAGTAACTTGGGGACTTTGAATAACTGAGGGATTTTTTTTACTCTTTAGGGAGCACTAAACATAAGACAAGGTGATACTGAAGGTGTTCTGCAGCTCTTTATCACATTGTTTTGTCCTAAAAACTCTTGTTAAATGTGAAAACCGTGAAGAATTCACAAACATAATCACTCAGTGTCAAAGTGAACGGACTACAAACTGCAGAACGAATATAGATTGATATTAAAACGGGTTGATATTCAAGCTCTCAGTGGTACTCTGGTGGAGGAGCATTGTCTGCTGACATTTTATCTGTATTGGTTTAACCTTGTTTGTCTGTCTGTGTGTGTGTGTTAGTCTTTTTATTTGTCTGTCTGTCTGTCACCAGTACCTGTCTGAGTGTCTGATGTATTAACTGTGGGGCACAGCAAGTCCTTTACACAGTATGAGTCACTGTAAAAATGTTTTATTCCTGCCTGTTTTTAAATTACAGAGCGGTGTTTATATAAAATGAGAATCAGTTCCTGTAACACAAATGACCATCTAAACCTGGAAATGGATTTTTTCCCCCCTAATTGACAAAAATTTGTCTTTTTCTATCATTTGTGCCTCTGCTCCACCACACTGTGAGCCCAAAGCGACCGCTCTGTCATGCCTCTGCTTTTAATCAGCAGCGTCTAACTGAGTGGCTAATGCCATTAACCATCAGTCAGATACTAGTCTCTGCCCTCCTCATTTATCTACTCCCTGCCTTCCTTATTCTGTTCTGCCTCCCTTGTTCTCTCCACTCAGAGCATTTAAGCCATTACGACATCCAACATACTGCTAATGGAAACACAGGACGTTCTTTTTCACTTGAGTTTTTTGGCGCTAAACACCCTCATCCAATCCCCTTTGCCACTCCGATCATTGCTTTCATCTATCAGTTTTGTTTTTGCAGGCCATTCGTGTTGCATAGTTTGTTAAATAAGATTTGCGTACTGTTTCGTTGGGGCGTGTTTGCAAGGCTAAACGGATAGTATCAAACCTTTAACTGTAGAGAGTATTTGGTCTCAACTTTTTTTGAAATGTGGTCACGAGCTTGAGTGTATTAGAGCGGCTGAGAGTGAGGGTCTCTACCCTTCACTACTTCTACATAAAAAACATTTTTCATTGATCCCAAAGAGATTAAAACACTACAGTGATAAAACTACTGAACCACATGATGAGAGGCTTTAGGCCCTGTTTGTTACTGTCATAGCTTGAAAGTGTAGTTCGATATTTTTGGAAACAAGATTATTTACTCTACTTTATTTACTACTCTTGCTGAAAGTTAGATGAGAAGACTGATACCACTTTCCATGTCTGTGTGGTAAATATGAAGCTATATGGCTGGTTAGCTTAGCTTAGCACAAAGACTGGAAACGGGGAAACATCAACCCTGGCTCTGTCCAAAAGTAACAAAATCCAACAACCAGAACCTCTTAACACTCAAAAATGAAATGACAGAATGACAGTAAATTAAATGTAACATGTCAATTAAACCACAATGTTTTTATAATAGTTTTACCGCTCTGATTCTGTTACTTCTGAGCAGAGCCAAGCTAGCTGTTTCCCTTTATTTCCAGTCTTTGTGCTAAGCTAAGCTAACCAGCTGACGACAGTAGCTTCATGTTTTCTGTAAATACATGGGAATAGTATTGATTTCTTCATCTCTCGGCAAGAAAGTGGAAATGTTGAACCACATTTTGAAGTGTTTATCTTTAACTCCAGCCTTTGAGATAATCTGCTTGTACAAAACAAACTTAATTTTATCAAATTTATTTTCTCTTGCTCTCTGTCAGGCTCCTGTTTCTGGGTGGCAGTGCTCGACGGACGCGTGGTTGGCATCGTGGCGGCGCAGGGCCGTGAGGATGACAACACAGTTGAGCTGCGACGCATGTCGGTGGACTCGCACTACCGCGGCAAAGGCATCGCAAAGGCACTGGGTCGTCGTGTTCTGGAGTTTGCCGTGCGCAACAACTACGCCGCCGTGGTCCTCGGCACAACGGCCGTCAAGTTGGCCGCTCACAAGCTGTACGAGTCGCTGGGCTTCCGCCGAACGGGCCAGAGCGAGGACTACAGGCTCCCTGGGATGAGCCGCTCGCCGCTGGAGAGGCTCTTCTTCCAGATCCGCTACAGCCGCTACCGCTTGCAGCTCCGCGAGGAGTGAGAGGTGACAGGGAGAGGGAGAGAGAGATGGAGAGGGGGAGATGGAGAAAGAGAGGGACAGAGAGAGAGAGCAACGACCCTCCTTCACCTGAGAGCCCCGACTGCATCCTCTCCTCTGACAGCTTTTATTTATTTTGTGTCATTAGAGATAACTTCGAGTACTACTTAACACTTCTACTATTTCATCTTTAAAGTCACTAACGTTTTTATTACTATTATGCTTTTGTTGCTGTTGTTTTTGTATTATACTTTTACATTTTAAATAAGAGTTTGTTTCTTTTCCTCTATTTTATTAATCTATTTTTTTGTACCTTTACCCCTCCCTTTCCATTGTGGGAGAAAAAAAAAAAAATTGGCATTCATAGAAGACATCTAAGTGGCAACCCAATAGGCACCCTCCCTTGTCCCTTTGGTTTCAAGATCATGTGACTCAGATCAATACTACCCTTCATTACTATTCCACAATGCCCCTCTTTACCCCTCCCCCATTACCTCAAGCCTTCCCTCCCACCTCCCCTTATTTCCCCACGATAGGTTCAGACGAGTGCAATGAGACATTTGCATTCTGTTTCATTGGGGGTGGACAGAGCAATGGATGGGTTGGGAGGGGCAGATATGGCTTCCTTGAGAGGAAAACTCATTTAAAGTGGCGGGGGAGCTTGTCGCTTACACTCAGACACACTCTTCTTTTACAAAAGATTTGCAATGTTTCATTTTGTGTGTGTGTCGTGGACAGAGCGTGGTCACACACACACACACTCACACACACACACACACACACACACACACACATATACACGTCAAGTCATATGGCTTTTAGCCAGTCTCTTAAGACACCATATTGAAGCACAGCAAGAGTGTGTTACTGACCCCCATAGTGAGAGAGAAGGATGACAGGATGGTTACCGGAATATGTGCTGTGTATTCCTGCGTCCTAAATGGACATGAAACAACACAGTGCATCTTCCTCACAAACCCTCCTCTTCATTCTTCTCTCTGCTTATTTAATTGGGTGGAATTATCCCTCCTTCCTCTCTATTTTTCCTTCAGATCTATCATCAGTGTATCACTCCTTTTCTCACCGAAGCTGTGAAGAGGGTCTTTGATTGGTTGAGGTGACAGGAGGGTGGAGCTTTCTCGCTGCAGTGTCGCACTGACAGATCCCAAGATAAAATATGGCTGCATGTCAGTGCTTGTGTGTGTATGTAAGTGTGATTGTTAAGAGTATGTGACTGTGTATGTGTGTGTGTGTATGTGTGTGTGTGTGTTTGATGAGGCTATGGTCACACATCAGACCACGCCTCAACGGTGTATGATGTGAACAATTATTTTTTAATTTGCGTGAACAGACACGCACCTTTCTTGCTATGAGTCAAGTATTATCTAACTAAACATTACTATTGTCTATGTGTACTTATAAATTGTTTACTGACTGAAGAAAGATAAATTCTAACATTTTGAAAATGTTTAGTATTTGACTGATAATTAGTAATTTTATAACTTTAAACACAAAATACCACATTGTAATACACAATTTTACTGTCAAATCTATGACAATTACAAAGAAGCTGCAGTCTACACGCCGCGTACTTAATCCAGGTTATTTGGGGACAACTTGGGTAAGACATGACTACAAGCAATACTTGCAAACCTTCAGTACATAACTGAGCACAAAAAGTGAATTACTGAAACCAATGTATTGGCATTATTATCCCCCCCTCCCCTCCCCCATGTATTTATATTGTGTATAAAGTTAAAAACTCATGTAGCAAAGAAAACGTAAAAGTTTCTCCCATAACACCTTTCTCCATCTCCATCCTCCTACCATACAACCAGCAGTAGATTCAGCCATCCACTACTCTGAGCCTAAGTTGTGTCATCAAATCAGTTGTAAAAAGTAAAATAAAATAAAAATACGACAAAAAAAATCACATAAAAGGGAAAAAAAAAAACTGAAAAAAAAAAATTGAATACAAACGTAATCGTCATGAAGTTAGCACTGACCCTCCTTGCCTTGCCACCCTTTTCCCCTCCAAACTCTAACCCTACCTCCCATTCATGAATCTGTCTGCAACCCTGGGCAAGACCCCACACCTTCCATTTGAAACCTGCACACCCTCCACTAACCTTTGACCTTCCCTTTCCCAGGCCCCACCCATCCCCCCCTGCCCCCTCCTCCTCCCGCCCATCTCTGCATGCGCCACAGAGCCTTGCTGCACTGCTTTTATTATTCCATTTGAAGCTTGTTGGACCAACCTTTGACCCCGCCCCCTACTCTGATGTCATCTGGGCAGTGTGACGCTGCCTCTGTGGCCACGGGACAGATTAGTGCCTGGCCGCAAGGATGATACGTGTGATTGTGTGTGTATGGATGTTATGCAGAAGACTGAGAGAGAGAGAGAGAGAGAGTGAGAGAGAGAGAGAAAATGTGTGTTCAGAGTTGGTGCAAACATAGGATGCACTCACCAACTGCAGCACTGCCTGGATGACATCTCGCCTGCCAGCCAACCAACTGTAGAATGCAAAAGCAATGCAAGTGTGGCATGCCTCTGTACCCGGTGTGTGTACGGTGCCTGCCCTGGAAAAGTGTAGAAAAAAATTTAACTGATATACATATACTATATATAAATATATATATAAAAAGAAAATAAGCTTCTTTTTTAGATGAACATATAAAAGAAATGCGTGTTTCTTTGTTTGGAAAAAAAAAAAAAAGAAAAATTGTACCATTTGCATGAAAATGTGTCTTTGAATGCAAATATAACTTTTAGGGGAGAAACTCCTAGCACATGGCATACAGTGGAACCATAGACTTGTAATTTTGATAATTTCTTTACTTTATTTTAAATGAATTCAGTGTAAGCAAGACGAGGGTGTGAAATGAAGAGTAGCCGCTAGCCAGTGCTCATAAATCTTTGTTGTTTTAGAAGTTGTATCCCATTCCAGCAGGAATGAAAGTGGCTATTAATATTCAGATTTATTGGGCACTAGCTGGTGGACAAAAAAAAAAGTTAGTTTCCCTCCTTGATCATGTCGGGAGAGCGGGCTTATGACCGCAAGTGTCAGAGCTCTTCTTCTATTAAGCCAGCCTGTGGTAAGGATCCCAAACACTTGTCAGGAATAAAATCGTCAATGGGCATTTTGACAAAATGATGCAAAGGAAAACATGTATTTCCCTGCAGTACTTATGAATCTTGCAGTTGACGTGATTGAACCTCAAGTTATGTAAGCTAAAAGTATACAACACATACCTGTTTTCTTTTGGATCTAACTTTGGATTAAACTTGCCACAATCATTTTTTTTATTTTATTTAAGGATCTACATAATAATCCCCACAATGGATAAAAAGTTGATCTTAGCTACTTTAAGCTTTTGAGACGCCTACGTATATCCCTCCCTTTGTTCAAGCCATGTGAAATGTGATGTGTTTAGAGGGGGTTAAACAACTGACACGTTCCTTGTCTTTTAATTAGAGCCGACCCAAGATTTCCCTATGAAATCCTACAACGCAAAAGTGAGCCGCAAATGCGCCGAAAGCATCAAACTGTATTGTTTTCAAAAAGACATCAGATGTTTTCATCGGGCCAACACGTGGAGGATGCTTCAAACCTCCTTGATGATTCTGCTTTTAACTCAGTTGATGCTGAAAAGCCTAAAAAGGACCAGACTGTATTTTGTAACGTATCTGAAGCAACAGCTACCACTGACCTACTTTGAGGCAGAATACTGAAAACTAAACTAAGCAGGAAATAGCAGGTTACAACAGCCAAACTACAGTATGAACAAGACAATATTCTTGCCAGTTTTTCTCCAAATATAAGAATCACACGACAGAGCAGACTATTAACCATCTTCATTTCACCTAAAGTAAAATCTGATATGACAGTTGTGAAGTGTAGTTGTCAGCCGTGTTGAGGCTTCAGACGTCCTCACGCATTAAAATTTGGAACAGTTATCATTTAAAGTCAGTTATTGCTGCCAGTGTATTCAGGTGGTTTTGTATGTGCTTTATGTACTTGGGTGAGGTCTGAAGGTTGAGAATGAGCGGTGGGCTTTGCTGAGGTGGGTTGCAAAATAAACTGTGGTCTGGATCTTGTGGAAGAATGTGAAAACTGTTAATTCTGAGCCATTTCTGCTGCTGCCAATCTCAGTTTTTGCCTGATGAAATTTAACATGCTCCTTTATGTATTTTTGGGAGAAATTATTACCCCATACTGGTACATACTCTGAACCAAGGTAATATCATTCAAAGCGCCTTTGCCAAGGCCTTATGCACTGGAATCAAAAGCTGGAGTTCAAATAGCTTGTGGACTGCATGGCTTAAGGTAGTTACAGGGTGATTTTGAATTGTAAAGATGAAGTGCACTGACTATAATGCATTTATTTATAGTCTGAGCGATGTTTGTTTTCTACTTCATGTGAATGCTATGCCCTGTGAAGTCTCACCTCCCATTTCAAATTTGCTAATGCATACTTAATGTTAGAATGTAGAAATGAATCTGTATGCAACTTCCACCAGAGTGTAAATTTAGTTACAAACCATTCCTCATTCAGAAATGTTCTGCTGATGTACAATCCAAAAAAAAAAAAATCAATCTCACACGTTTTCTATTTGGTTTTTTCTGTGATTTGTTTGACTGTGAGGGTGCTTTCCTATTGGTTGATGTTTGAGAAGGTGTGCTGCGTAAAGGCCTCTCCCTGCTGAGGAAGGCTCTTTTATTTTAGAGTGCTTTAGAACCCAAAAATGATCATCTGATGCTCTCTGATGGCAGACACAAAGGCACAAACTGACACTATTGAATCCAAAGCTTCAACTTCAGCAGTTTATAAATCCTAAAAAAGTGGCCACATCTAGTTCTGACCATTTAAAATAACCAAACGGTAAAAAAAAATATCAGTATTTCTCATGATCAGTATTCCATTCGGTTTATCTACTGGTGAAGGAGCATAGAATTCAAAACTGCACAAATGTACAGATCCTGTGGGTGTGTTGTGTTACTCTGATGGTGTGTGTCAATGCTCAACAGCCTTGGGGGGCGAGCACTCACAGGCATGAATGTAAACTGCCAACATTTAAGGTCTTAGAAAGATTTTTTTATGTTTTAAATCTTTCCTTGATGCTTTTTTTTTTTTTTTTTTTTTTTTTTTTTTACTTTATGAATGAGATGAACAGTGGAAAAAAAGGTGAAAAGCAGCTATTGGTTCTTTCATTAAGTTACTAAATCACTACATTAGATGTTAGACATTTTGTGTGATTGTAAATAGCTGTATCTCCATCTATTGCTGATTATTTACTGCAACCTGTCATTTTTTTTTGCTAGTTTTAACCAATCCTGATGGAGTTCATTTTTTGTCTCCGAAGATGGCTGTCACCTGGAACGTTCCACCTAACGAGGAGTACGAGGGGTGAGGGAGGAATGTGGCACATTGGCAGTTAAAATGAGGGGGGGGATGTGTTGGGGCAGTGGGATGGAGGTCTGCGGCAACATTGCTCCACAGCATGGACTCCCTCTCTCTCTCCACCTCTGGTGAGGATTTTGCTCCGCTGTGGCTAATAAAGAAGGACTCACTCTGGACTGAGGCCACAGGTGCCAAGAACACATAAGCACTTGTAGCACAACTGTGTCTTGTTTTGCTATTACGGTACAGGTAGTTTTGATTTTTTACATTTCCTATGAAGAATATGGATAAAGTTTCTCTTTCTCCTGTTTTACCAACTGTATGTATCATAAGCATATATACAAGACATGATGATACCATAATGTATAATTCGTACTATGACCCACGGCTATTTTTTGAGGTGGAAATTTGCCAAAGGTGACAGTAATTGCTGCATTTTTATTCCTTATGTGGCTATATTTTGTTCAACACAATCCTGTACTTACTTGGTATTATTTGGAAAAAAATCCTGCCCACGTGCCATCCAATCAAGCAATAAATACAAAAAAACAGACAAAACTACAGAATGAATTACATACTATCAACTAGGATTTTATGAAAAACATGAAATGCTGCATTGATGTTCTACCCTTATACTGTATCAATTAGTGGCAGTGATGCCATCACGGTATTGGCATTGCAACGTTACCACTCATATAGAAGCCTGAGGGGGTGATTGATTGTAAAATGTTTCTGTTTTTTGTATTTTTCTTTACAAAGAGGTGTTAAAGACGTGTTTTTTAAAACTCGAAGTTGAAGTACACAGGTGTACCTCTGCATATTTGTACAGATGTCAATAGGAAATTGGAGAAATGACAAGAGGGGGATAATGGACGCTATAAAATGAGCAAGTTCAAGCAGACAGGAAAAAGATGGCGCAGCCACACTCTGAAAGTGGTTTCTAGTGTAAGTCTCTTAACTGAGCTTTTATTTAACCACAAAGACTTCCGGTTAACTGAGACATGCACTGCATCTCCACTACCACCACTCTGTCAGTACAATTGAGAATAATCAATTAAAAACATGCTGCAGCTGCCAGAATCGCAACTCTTAACCTTGTTGACTTTTCTTACAAGTCAGATTCAAAGTCTTTTTTTGAATCTGTAAGTTAGTAACTGTAAAGTTGTAAAGTATATTTACTGTAAATAGCATCTGGGGGTCATTTTTACTCCTTTTGTAACAGAAACTGTGGATTTAAAATATATAAAATTATATTTTAAAGATATTTACAGCACTAATAAAGAGATTCTATAGTAATGCAGGTGTCCTCATCTGTATTACCTCACAACAATCCCGTACTGACTTACAGCCACTTTCGGGGACTACAGTGCTCGCCATCTTAGCCCCGGTGTCTCTGGCCCTCACTGATGGGTTCAGACACAGCCTTCCTTGTCCCGTCTGTCTGCTTGAACTCTCAAGTCGTCAGAGAGAGCCTGTCACTGCAACAGCGGCGGCACTGTTAGCTTATAGCTCACGCCGGCCATGGCCATGAATATCAGTGGTTCTGGACTGAGCTATCCAGCTAGCAAGCTGCTGTGATGCAAGCGGCTCTCTCTGCCCTGGAGCCCTGTCATGGCTGTTGTCTGTTGCCAGGAAACCGACCCGCACAAAGCACAGCAGGGGATTGATATGCAGCCACACTGTGGGGAGGCAGGCAGGTCAACCAGCCGGCCATGATAGAGGAGAGGAAGGAGGGATTGATGGATAGATGGAGATGAGATGGATGAGTTTAGGGGGGAAGGGAGTTAAATTGTAACTGAGGGAACTTTGTAATTGGGGGTTAGGGGACCTGGAGGGGAAGGAGGGGTGCTTTGGCTACTGTGAGGAATTCGAGAAAAGAGGCCCCATATCGGGGAGGAGTGAGTAAATACTGCTCGGGGCCTGCTGGGTTAGAAAGCTGACAGGAAGGGATGTGAATGAAAAAGAGGAATAGCGGGGTCAAAAATTATAAAAAAGGGACGGTGTGGGCTTTGATTCTCGTGTACACTACGGAGGCCGAGCATTGTGTGGTGATTTAGCAGATCTATTGGTCGAGCACCGTCTCCCAGTGCTTGAAATAAAGAAGGATATCAGAGATGGAGTCTGGAGACTGTAAAATAGTTCAGGCGCTGTTGGTTCAACCAGTCTGCCCCGACCTCAGTGAGACTGCAGTGAAACCTGATTTTTATTGGGGTCTATTAGCTTTCAGTTCCCTTTCTGCCATTCCTTTGGAAGAGTGCTGTATTACGACACCGGGATTACTATTATTATTGTGATTATTAACCCTTTCTTTTATACTGACAACAAAAGGAACACTGTATAGATGTAAAGATGGGATTTCCTGCATTATGATGACTATGATTGAAACATGGATGTACATATATTGTATCAATTAAACATGACGATGCATTAAGCTTTTATATGTTGCACCAGTAAACAGTTTTTTTTTTCCTTAATGGCCAAGAGATCAGAGACGGGAAGGGAAATGATGCACATTGAGAATAACATGAGATAAATATTACATATAAGTGTCAGCAACCACACCGTGAGGATATGTGCCGCGGGGTGTACTTACACATCTCATGGTCGCCATGGTAGCTAGGGGAAGCTCATGCTGTTGCCCCTGACAACTGGAGTCTTCCGGGGGACCGTCGGGCCTCGGCTCCTGATAATGGAACAGGTCATTAAAGCGAAGGCATCACTCACGAACACACTCATAACCTCGTTCGCCTCTTCAAAATGATATTAACGCTCAAGAAATATAGAGGAGGTCAATCAGTTCCTTTCCTGCATTTGCAATTCTAATTCAATTTTAGTGAAGTAGAGGACGGCTCGCATGGCGTAATAATTATTCTATCCCTCATATGTTGCCAGACCATTTTCACGGCTGAAATAAACAAAAATGAAAATGTTTCAGCTGACTATTGTGCAAAGGTGCAGTGCTGGTATGCTGCTGCACCCTGCACAATGGCTACAACAGTGCACAAAGGAATTTGTAGAACACTACAAAACAGCTTTATTGGTATTTGTTTTACCTACATACCTACTTTGAACACCCTTACTCCAAAAGCGCAGAGTACCCTCTAGAATTTATACATACCAGTCTCACGCTCCCCTCTCAAAGGGGGGAAGGCCGTGCACCCTTAAACCACATAACAATGAGAGAATAGAGGGGCAGATTTCCATAACACTGTCCATTGCTCTGGCTCTGAACTGCTCATACTGACCTGGTGAGAAAAGCTTCCCTCACATCAGCATAGTCACACACACACACATGGAGAGCACATTCCTGTCAGTGGGTTCAACGGGCAAAGTGAAGGTCCGTTCCTGCTGAAAAAGAAACTAGAGGAATGTAAATACATGACAAGACAGAACTGCTGCTGGATATCCTGCATGCCACCTTTGTGCCGACTTAAAAAGTGACAACTTCTATAATTAGCAGCCAACATGAGGTGACATTTCAAATAGGTAATAGGGGTTAGGCTTTGTTTAAAATGTCACAAGGCATACAGTTATGCCTAGACCCATTTGGTAGCCTTAAAGAGTCTTAATTGGAGGACAGTATAAAAGGGGCAAAAAGAGTCTTACTGTGACTGCCAGAGACAAGGAAACTCGGGCAGTGTGCCTGGAAGTCCGCGACTGTGTGTGTGCGTGCGTGCATCCGTGGGTGGGTGGAGTGGGGATAAAAGGTGTGGGCGTGTGTTTCTGAAGTGTGTGAAGGCTTGTGAACGAGCATTTGTGGAATGTGTGTGTGACAGAGGCATGAACAAGACAAAGGGGAGAGTGGGCTAGAGCCAAGTGAGCGGATAAAAGATGAGCTAGGGAGAGAGAGAGAGAGAGCGAGGCGCTGGATGCTCACGGTCGAGCAAAATTAGATCATCTGCTTTGAATCAGCTGAATGTAACCAACACATGGGTGAAGTTTATTAGAGAGAGCATCCTTTAAATATAGCATGGGTTCATGTGATTAAAATAACAGGACACAAGCTTAATACGACAGACTTTTTAAAAAAAAATCCTGCTATTTTTCTCTTAAATTGGTCACAGACAATTAATGCTCACAGACATATTGCCAGGGAACTATGGCTTTAATTTCTAATGTTGTGATGTTGAGAGGATATTATGCTGCTTCAAGTGTTTTACGCTTGTGTTAATAAGAGCATAAGCTCTACAATTGCTCTAAAATGTAACATGCAAATCAGCTGTAACAATTAATTTAGGATTAGTTCCTGGTGAACGTAGAAAAAAAACCTGCATGAAGAAATGAAAACGGGTGAGAGAGGTTACTGGGTTTATCAAGTGGGAGCTCACACAGTTATTTATTTATTTATATTTTTGCTTTATTCAGCATGAACGAAGCATATAACAATAAATACAAGGAAGTTTTCTATAGAACAATATATTTTATGTGTACAGTAGCTTAGCGGCTACCAGCAAAATATGAGTATGGCTTTTAAAAAATAAATATATATATTAACAACCATTTTTATGAACCAATAAATACCAAGCACTCTCTCAAACATGTAGCGTCACCATGGCAACGAGGCAGAAAAAAACAGCGTTGGTCTTAACAAGATAGTGTGAAAATGGAGGAGGAGAGGAGGAGGATAAGGAATCTTTTTTTTTTTTTGCAGGATGGAGAAACAGAGAGAGAGACAGAGAGAGAAAGAACTGGCGCAATCCAGTCTGTGGCTCCTGCCGTTGCCCCCGGATACGGATGGAGTGAAAGCAAGAACTGGGAGCTAGAAGGAGCTGCAGCTGCCTGGTTTCCATAGTAATGTGGATGCAGGACAAGTGAGGAGAGAGCTAGACTGAGTGAAACAGAGAAACTGAACAAGAAACTCAGAGAGGCAGAAAGATGAGAACAAGAGGGAGAGCAGAGAAAATGTCTAGAGCGGTGAAAGTAAAGTATATTCAGTACAGGGGCGTGGTGGTAGAAGTGGGAAAGAGAAAAAGAGGCAGAGAGGAGCTGAAGGGAGGGAGGAGGACTCAAAGAGAAGGCGAGGGAGATGTTGGAGGGATGTTAAGCTCAGACATGGATCCCCAGGACTTGCCACAGGAGACTGCCACCTTCAGGGGGACCTGGTAAACACACACACAGAAGAAAGGAAAAGGGTGGCAGTGTGCTGGCATACATGTGTAGATGTGACCGACATTGATTTTCATCACTCACCTAAATGTTGCTGATAGTTTCATATCACTAATTCTTATTTTTGGAGGCACATTATTAGCCAACAGTAGTTATCTTGATCCATCATTTGAAAAACTTTAAAATGATAGAGAGAGAAGTGTGTGTTTTGATCACAACACTGGCGAATACAGGCGAAACCGAACACTACAAATATGCCATGTGCCTATTTCTTGGGCCATGTTCTTATTCTTTTCCCCTCATGACGCTGCATGGTTGTTACTGTGCATATCTCCAGTAACCTGGATCCCATAGCAGCAAAAAAAAATCTACAACTTTGTGTCCATGATGGAACAAAGGTGTAAAATTGACACCATCGCACGACTGAATGGTTTTCATTGCAGGCTCCTTTCACTCACTTTGAGATGAACTCCTAGATGGTCTAAGTGCTGAAGGGACTCCATAGTTCTCTTCACAAGAGCTGCACACAAAAATATATATAATAATAATCACATAAATTCACAAAAACAGACTTTAATATCCAAAGGAAGTAAGCTGTAACATTTTATAAGCATTCTTTATTATATCATATTATACAAATGGCGTCATAAGTACAGTGTGTTATAGTTTTTGATAACAGTTTAATATTTGATAACTGATGTCCGGTGCTGATATTGAAAACAGTAAATTCACCTGCAAACTGCTCCATCTGGGAGTCCTCCACTTCATACAGAAGCTCATCATGAAGCTGCGCTATCAGCCTACAGTTATAAACACATTCAGAAAAACATAACACACTAGGGGTGCAAATAATGATTATTATTGATTAATCTTTGGATTATTTTCTCATTTTTGTAGACATTTTGGTCTACAAAATATCAGGAAATGCTGAAAACATTGATGAATGTTTCCCAAAGCCCAAACTGACGTCCTCAAATGTGTTATTTTGTCCCGAACAATAATCCACAACCCAAAGATATTCAAGTTTATTATCATAAAAGACAAAAAAACCCAGAAAATGTTCACATTTGAGAAGCTGAAATCAGAGAATTTGGACATTTTTTCTATACAAATGACGATTAATCGATTATCAAAATTAATTGAATAGTTGGCAGCTAATCTATAATCATTGCAGCTTTATAACACACCACCCACTACTGGAGTTACTACTAATAACGTGAGACTTGGTTGATTCTCATCAACAAACCACCACAACGGCTTCAGCTGAGTCCTCTCTTTAATTTGTACCCAACATCCCCAAATATCTAATTTTGATATATTTTGGCTGTTGCTTCAAGTGTATTTACTCAAGCAGAATGTTTGGCGTGTAACAGCAGCAGTCATTTGGGACACTTCCCAACTCTACAAATTTAGTTGGCTGGTAAACAAATAAATGCTGCTTATGTGTTCTGAGACTCAATCAGTTCCTGTCTGTAAGTAAAGGACATGACTGTGTTTTTCCAGACATAAAGTCTGAAGAGCCAGTGTGAAGAGAAGAGAAGGAAGAAGCTGAGAGTTATGGTTTTAAAATATTTAGTGGTCGTACCTGGCAGAGATCGAGTCAGAGGACGAGACCAGGTTGAAGATTCTGATCATGGCCGTCTTACAGAGATCAGCAGCAGAGCCTGAACACACGTACACATAAACAAAGTCTCGCACACATCTGTTCGACCACAAACATGCTGCAGAGGGATAATCATTGTGATGAATGAAGTTACCCTGCAAGAGTCAAACAATGGTTAGCAAGGAAAACAGGGGAAGCTGATTTATAAATATACAAATTCTCATACACACACATGTTTATGTTTTACTCTAAAGATATTATATTGTGTTACAATAATTGGCTTTATGCACAAAAATGTAATTTCTATCTACTGCCCCTCCCTTTATGATCTAAGATTAAGATATTGATCATTAATTTATGCATACAAATATACTGAAATACTAATTCCAAGGTTCTGAAAACCAATTTTGACCATTTTGTTACGGTTTTTTTCGTAAGTTTGTATTGTCTTCTTTTTCATATGTAGAGTTATTGCACTTATTTTCTGATCTTTATATTTGGCTTGTTTTAATTGTTTCGTGTTTTATTGATCGATGTGATTTGTTTGTTTTATTATTGCTGTTTTTGTTTGGACCCCAGGAAGACTAGCAACCACTTTGTGGAAGCTAATGGGGATCCAAATACAGACTACCATCCTACCTTGGACCACAAAGTTGACAGCCTGCCTCTCAGCCTGCATGCGGATCCCCCAGTCTGGGGAGCTGATGTTATGAAGGGTCCGCCGACGGCCCATAATGGATAGCACATAACCTAAACAACACAGATACTTCAAACTTTACAATTAAAATCCATCATTCTGATCAATCTGGTCCCCTCCCACAACTAAGCTTAGTCCAGTATGTAATAGAGCAGCTATGCTACTTCCTCAGGATTCATACATGATCCATTAGATACAGTATGACTGCAACAGAAATCACCAGCGGTGTAGTTTACTCTTCAGTAGAGGTCATACCGTAAATTGAAATATGATAAAATAAAGTAACTTTACTTGGTGATTTTTCTCCAAATCCTTAAGGTGGACCACAACAGGACTCTTGGTACTCATGTATTAGATTACTCCACACTGTCTGCAAACCATATGTAGCAACTACAAATGAAAAAATGAAATATAATGTGACTTTTAGTTACCTATACACCTTCCTGTCCCTCCATGTTTTCATATTAATGACAAACACATATAAAAATTATATTTGTGAATTTGCTTTCGTACAGTAGGTGTTGCTGAATTCTGCTGAATTCAGGATTTAAGTTGTTTTATATGAAGAAAGCATTATTCTTTTCTTTATAAACAGAAGTCAAATGGACAAGTATTGCAAAATGTTAATAGCTAAAGGGGCTGCAAGACAATTAACAGGTTAAGGAAGGCAGAAAAACACATTTATGCTGCATTATTTTTTTTCAGATATTCTTCTGATCTTTGCACTTGTTTTGGGAATTGCTGGGATATTTTTATCTCACTAAAATATTCAAAGAAAACAGAGGAAAAACACTCCTTGGTTGACTTGGTGATAACCTCTTCACATACGGTATGCACCTGGCGATGATGTGTCATGATATCGCTTCACTTTAATGGATCGCATGAGGCTGGGATCCGCATATCAAAGTAAACACAAAAGAAGGATGATCATTCAAAAATGGAGATAATCCAATCCTCCACAAGACAGAGACAACTTTGAGATAAGTAGAAAAAGCGTTTCGGCCTACGGCTCCGTCTCTTTTTCTGAACCATCTCGGTCCTTTCAGTCAGGTGAGTCGTCTATAACTACATGCTGAGCAGAACTGAAGCTACAGTGTGATTTACAGAGAACAGTTTCATGAAAAGTCATTTGTTGATACAGCATTATAGGTGATTATAGTAACAGCAGCACCCACACCCACACCCACACCCACAGACACAAGAGCCTGCAAAACACAAACACTGGCCGGCGACCACATGACACACACAAAGGCACAAAGAGACACACATTCCCAAATACAGTCACACAAACTGGAAGGAGGTAACACAAGAATGTGTGGTGACGTGACACACACATAACACACAAACACACACACGTTATCATATGCAGGTATGCGGCGCACATACACACACGCGCTAACACACAGTGGACCAGTACATTCCACCAGCTGGACAATGGGCCGGGCTTTACAGCTAAATCCCTCT
The DNA here is from genome assembly GCF_963924715.1 of Thunnus thynnus. Taxonomy (NCBI): domain Eukaryota; kingdom Metazoa; phylum Chordata; class Actinopteri; order Scombriformes; family Scombridae; genus Thunnus; species Thunnus thynnus. Next base: position 16,078,582 of record NC_089538.1, on the reverse strand, counting down.
AGTATCCCTTACTATGAGGAAAGCCAACCAGGGCATGAAACCTGAATGACCCTCTTCCCAGAACACACACACACACACATACATACACACACACACACTCTCGCAAGCATAAACACATAGGAAATGAGCGCACAACAGATAGTGACAAACACAAAAACCTTCTACTCACTGTGAATTGACCCGTGACACATGCATGTGACCTTTTATGCCAGGAATGTGACCTTTGTTCTGGGCCCCCGTGACATGTGGATGTGCGGTCTACTTTGTGATAACACATCACACAAACACAGTTTCTATATACGTACATGTATGACAGTAAATCATGCTGGAATGTGTGTGTGTTTTTCATACCGGACAGGATGGTTTTTCCAGTTAGTAACACGATGCTGTGAAGGCTTTTCAAGTTCAGGCTGTTTTCGGGGTCAGAGGTGTGGAGAAAGTAGTGCTGTACATTTGATGGGCAGCAGCACTAGAAAATAACTTAAGAGTATCATTTATCAACTCTCAGTGGTATCACAATGTGATGATGTGATAATTTTATTGTATTCTGTTGTCACAATGAATGATTCTACACAAACTGTACTTAAAAACTGACAAAATTAGTTATTTAAGGCTTTTAAAACCAATTTTGTCAGTCAGCTTCTTACTTGAGTGATGTGATCCTACATGATCACACAATTTGCCGCCCAAGTTAATAAAATTTGGGCGGCAAATTGGTTGGGCCGAGTTGGAAAAGGGTGATGTCATGTTTTTCCATGCACCGATCAAGAGGTAGCAATATCTGAATCGAAATGAAATCATACCACACCCACATCCACTCCTGATGAAGCAGATCGGTTTTATTTAGAGTTTTATAAGTGTTAAAATACAAAACAGTAATGAATATCTAATGCTATATAGGAAATAGTTTTCAGAGGTTTTAAGACCTTTGCTTTACACGTGTGAAGAGTTTAGTCTGATAAGATGCACCAACAGTAGAGGACAATTAATAGCATTAAATATCTGTTTAGTTATCTCCTATATAAATTTGCAATAATATCATAATATACCTATTGGAGGAACTATTTCATTGGTATTGTGATTTTGTTTTTGGCCACCAAGCCCCTCTGGGCAGTGTTGAAATGTAAGACTAGTACGAATGATTTAAATTTTTTAGCATATCTTGGTTCCCCTCCTGAAAAATTAGTAGTAAGATGAACTGAAACTGTCAGCATAGCTTAGTATTGCTGCCATTTGTGCTGACAGGAGCTAATATCCATGACAAAGCATAATATAGCTAAACTGTAAAATCATTTTTTGTTAATGACAAGCCTTTACCAGCTCCAAATAATCTACATACAGACTATATGTGCATGGATGTGTTGATGTGTGAGTGTTAGCCCAGCAGGGTGTTTACATATCTATGCAGATGTAGTTTTCTCTGCATCTGCTGTGGCCTTCAGAAGTTTTCATCTCTGTGATTCCCTGTTGTTACTCAAAGAAAAATCCTCCTTCTCTTGTCATCTTTTTTTTTTTTAATCTCAGGCAGTCTTTACAAGTGAAGGTACAGCATTCATCCCAGGAGCATTAATGAAATGTTGTATGAAGAACAACAGGAAGGGTTTACCCAGAGAGGTGGCTTTATCTCATTTTAATATCAAAGACAGAGAGTGTCAAACAAAATGCGGACTATTCAAAGCAGTGTGGCCACGGCAGCTATAGCTATTAAGTAATCTTTTGTAGTTTATATATTATAATCTATCAAAATATTCCCTTCACCAGGGAGAGACAAAAGGAAGAGATATGGAAACTGTGAGGCGACTGGTTGAGGGATTGTTTAGTGAAGAGAGACAGATGGAGTAAAATATGAAAAAGATAAAGAGACGGACAGACTGAGGGATAGCAAGACAGAGAGACAGACAGAGAGTGTGGGATGAGCAGGGCAGATAAATACCGGCGCCATCTCTGATGGGAGCATCACCATGGTGATGAGCTGAATTAAAGCCTACTGTTTGGCGCAACGTCCCTCTGCCCCTGAGAGAGAGGAGGCTTCCACGCTGATCTGCGCACGGCATCATTTTTTTTTTTTTTTTTGGAAGAATGAGTCCATTACGCCGATGTGATGAAGAAGCTGACACCGCCGAAAGGGAAGCGATGAGCGGGGAAGCGGGGTGTGTCATCGGTGATAGGTTACTACGGGTGATGGAGCACCTGTCTATGCATGACAGCGGTTCGGCGTTTGTGACAAAGGCGCCCGTGATCACGCCTGGCAGGAAAAACATCTTGTGCCTTGACCTGATTCTTGTTGTTTACTACAAAACAAGGTTATTTTCCCACACTTGTTATACAAGAAAAAGTAATAAAGGACCTATTTCTCCACGCAGCAACATTATGGGAGAGTCAGTGAGGTCGACATGGTGGCATTCACCGACACAAACGGCGCTTTCTCCTGATTTCTACTAATTTGATTGGGATGTAATTGGTTTACATTTTAATTAATTGGTTCATTCTGTAAATGTTTTTATGAGGAAGGGAAAAAGCAACTACAGCAGTATAGTAAATTAAGATAGGATTAGATACCAGGCCACAGGCTGAGGTCTTGAGCGTAAGCTGACCTCAGCCCTCTTGCTCGTCGACGCTGGGCTCATGTACTATGTAGGATGAAGGTTAAAGTGCAGACTTCACAGTATTTTTGTGTGAGCGTGTTCAAGTCTCAGGTGTGCTGTGTTGGCAGTTCAGTACGAATATAAATAGCGTGTCCCGTCTGAACCATCAGCCCCTTCCAACCCCACCCGACATCACGCTTGCCCCCCCCTCCTCCCCCGCCTCAAGTATTGACCCACTGCAGTTTGTCTCATTCCTGCCAATGCAAGCACATCTTCTTCTTCCTCAGCCAAACACGCACAGAAAAAGAGCATTCCTGTATGTGTGTACGAAATTCAAACTAGGTGGTGTGTGTCAAAAGTGCAAGACCTAACCCAGACAGACACACACATGCACACACACATTTTTATTATATTTGTTGGGGTATTTTGCTGATCTCACTTATTTTAATCCTTCACATTAACCCCTAATTTCTCTTATCTTAATTGTCACTCTGACCCAAACCTCTGATCCTATAAATAAACATTTCGCTATTGAGTTATGCAAAACTTATTATACAGTACGTGACACGCGTTCTCCAATATCAATTCCTTTGTGAGCATTTGTATTATGGCAGACACACACACACACCTTGTTTGTGGCACTGCTGGATGGTCCTCTGGATGAAGGTCTGGACTTCTCTGTAGGTCTGCAGGAAGCTGTCCTGGAATTGGCTGGCCTGCTCAGCGCTCACCCCCAGGATTCCCGACAGACGCTCACGACCTGCAGCGACCATTTATGGCTCATTAACTAAATCATATTTAAAGTCAGCCTCTCTTCTCAAAAATGTGTTTTGGTTATTGTTACTTCAGTTGGATGTTTGAGGTTCACTGTGCAGAGTTTGACACTAGAAGGCTGTTTTCACATTCATCTGCTGAAAGCGGGAAAGTTTCTCTGTGCTCACCAGAAATCTGGGTTTAAGACGTGCACCTACAAGCCTGATAATCCTGGTCCAGTATGCAGTTTACACAAGTGTAATGTGGAAACTTGAAGCCTCCAGTGCATAAACACTGAGAATGGACTTTTCAGTGAAGTAGGAGACGTCTTTTGTACAGCAGTCACATTTTTGATATTTGTATATTCATAGATTCTAGTTTTTTCAATGAGGGAGAAGGAGAAGATGTAATTTTAAGGATTTTAATGAGGTAATTGGACCTTTTTGTAAAGAGAAAAAACCACATCAGACACCTTATTATTCCAAGCAGAGTATTTTTATATATATCTTAAAACATGCCTGGAGGGGATCTTTAACTATGCAAGTTGATATTACGGGGCAAAGTTACAAAGGGGACATGGGGACGATGCAGATGTAACATAAGCAGGAACTTTAATATAATAAATATGATTTTTACCCACTAGGATTTTTATTGCAGCTAGAGATGAAAAGTTGGCAATATCTGCAGTATGTTAATATCTATGCTCTGTGATGATCTGCATTACGAGCGACCAAACTACTGAAGACCTTGAGCTCACAAATGAACAGCCAGGGATTCAAAGGCAGCGAAAATGACCACGACTGACTGAGGAGTCATGAAAAGAGGCAGCAAAGGCCAGAGGAAGAGGAGCGAGTTGAAAGAGGGAGAGGTGAACAGAGGACAGACTGGACCAGAGGGTACGATAAATGGAAAAAAAAAGAAAAAAAGTAGAGCCAAGTGAAGGGTGAGAGATAGAAGAGGACAAGATAAAAGGAGAGTGGGCAAAGATCACGGCAAGACTGCAAGGTGTGTGTGTGTGTGTGTTTGTGTAAGAGGATAAAGCTAAGAAAAAGCCATGCTCTTGCCAGTTTCAGTGAGTTAAAGGTGTACAGTCTAGTAGGAGTAGAGGAGCAGGCTAGAAGGTTAGGAACAGATCGATGGAGGAGTGTAGAGGGTGAGCTAATAGGGTGCCACAGTTATTGTGTGTGTGTGTGTGTGTGTGTGTGTGTGTGTGTGTTTGTGGTTTTGAGCTCGGAGGGGTGTGATATGTGGTTGGGGATGAGTAATGTCATGCCAAACAGCCTGGGAGCTGGTAGGAGGGTTAGCGGGGGGACGGGGGGGGGACGGTAAGTTCTGCAGAGATTCAGAATCACCACCAGCACACAAGAGAAACACACACACACACACACACACACAAAGACTTCAGTGTTCTTTGAGCGTCGGGATAACAGAGTCATGCAGTATGATTAGTGCACTGTGGGAAATTCAGTCAAGGATGTGTATTGATAGTCATGGTAATTATTTTTGGTGAATCACATGAATTTTATACTTTAAGTCAGTTTTATTCCAAATATTGACTTAATATTAGTCAGGATTGATGATAGGAGGCCCTTTAATTCTTGAGAATTGACTGGAGCGAGATTATTATCATGAAAACTTGTGCTGCTATTTTAAAAATTAAACATTTTGAAGTCTCTCAATACTTTTTGATACTGCTTTTTAAATTTTTAGAACAACGACAACATAAAAAATCTGAATGCTGCCAAAAAAAAAAAGGCAGCCTCGTAGAAAATGGAAGACATTTGAATTCATTCAAGAAGGCACATCTGTCCGTGCGGCGGGTACACGGTCGCAGGCCAAGCCTTCATAAACCGAAACATGTCACGACCCTCTGAGCAATGTGGCTGATTATGTGTTGAGCTAGAAGCTACTGAAATGTATGTAGTGTATGAGCTTGTTTCTGCGTGTGTGAAGCCCTACATTCCTGCTGAATGAGGTCAGTTTAAGGAGTGACCTTTAACCTTCGTTACAGATGCTCCCTGCACTTCTCTGGTACCCCCATCAGTCTTCTCTGTCCTTTCGGTTTGCTCTCTTTAATCTCTTCTTCTAATGCTGCAACCTTCATGTTAGTTCTGCCCTCTTTGTTTTCTATTTCCTCTCTTTCTTTCCTTTTGCCAGCGTCCTTTCTGTTCCCCCCTTTATTGAAAAGTTACTGTACATTTCAAAATGCAAAAACACTCTACCGGTATACGGAGGTACTTTTGCGTCCTTATTTTATGCAGGTTTGCAATCAAAAAATTGATTTGAGAGCAAAACTTTCAACACTGCAATCAAAAAATGTTTTATAGCAAGTAAAATAAATTTGTGATTAAAATGCAAATCAAAAATTTTGTTTGCTGTTGAGCTGAATTTGGTGGGCGGGACCTACGCTGAAAGCTGTAAGACACGTCGCTATTGGCCAGTCTCGGACGGAGTGACAGCTTGGCAACATCCAGCAAGAATGTTATGTTTGAACTGGTGCATGTAGATTGCTTTTGTTTAACAATCTGTGACGTTGTAACAGGTTAAAAAAATACATATTATTTTGTCAGCTTGTAGCTGCTAGCTTAGCTCAATTAGCTAGTCACTTGCTCGTAACCTATTATAACATCACAGATCGTTAAATGAAAGCAACCTACATGCACCAGTTCAAACATAAAATTCTTACTATTACTACGATGGGAGTTACGTGTAAACATACCTGCTCATTGATTCTCCATGGATTTCAAAACTCCCTCCCTCATTTACTAACTGAGGATGTTGCCAAGCTGTCACTCTATTCAACACTTGCCAATAGCGACATGTCTTACATCTTTCAGCGTAGGTCCCACCCACGAAATTCAGTTCAAAAGCAAACAAAACTTTTGGATTCAAAAACAAAAGTTCTTGACTTATATTTTAATCCCAAATTAATTTTGCTTGCAAGTAAACATTTTTTGATTGCAGTGTTGATAGTTTGATTGATTGCAAACATATTCTGTTTGATTGAATAATAAAGACGCAAAAGTACCTCCATACTGGTATAAAGTCCTCAGTTGACAAATTATAAACAGGATGTAATGAATGAAGAACCTCAGTTAACTTGAATCTATTCTTTTTTAGCCCCGTCTTCATTTTCACACTGCACCTCTTTCTTACCTCCTCTATGTTACTTTTTTTTTTTTTTCCTCCAACATCATCGCCTGGCCTTCTTACTTGTTGACCTATTTGTATGTACGTGTGTGTGTGTGTGTGTGTGCGTGTGCATGAGTCCGTACTGACGCTCTGCCCCTCCTCCCTGGCCTGATTATTGTCTTGCCGGGAGAAAGCTTCCTTTTAGTATTCGGTATCCATGGCAACGCATCCTTGCATGAAGAGCTGTCTGTCTATGCTGATCAGGAGCTCCTTCCATTCCTCTTCTGGTTTCCCCTCTCTCACTCAGCCCCACCCGCTCCTCACTCTTCCCCTTTCCCCTACATTACTCTCTTCTCCACCGTCACCCCCACCCCCCTTCTTTATTGCCTTCAGCCTACATTTTCCACATCTGCCTTGCGATTTTTGCTCTGTATTCTTCTCCTTCTGCACCCCATATTTTATCTGCATTTTTTAGTGCTGACCTTTTTGCTTTTGTGATCTGTCCCTGCATGCATGTAGTGCCCCCCCCCCCCCTCCCCGCATGTCTCAGATGAATAGCTTTTACACATTTGCCTCATTGGCTATTATTGTTGAGGTTTATTGAGTTCTTTGGAACGGACTCATTCATTGTTCGAGTGGCTCTGTTTGCGTGCTCATGTTTGTTTTTCTCCCGCTGAGCTGTGACCCCTGCTAAAGTAGAAATACCACAGAACACTCCATCATTAGCTCGAGAGCATCAGATATTGTTGAGCTCCTGAATGAACTCTAAGCATACTCGATTCAAAGTAATAAACGCTGGCTCTATTCCCTGCTCGTAGACTCTGATGCAAACCATGCGCTTTTGGGTCAGTTATTGGTTAATCAAATCAAACGTTTTCTGGCTGTGTCATGATGTTGTCTTCGGGGAGAACAGTAAATGTCCTGTTTTGTAATATATCTTGTCTAGGTCACGGTGAGGGGAAAACACATAAAACTGACAAATTCATAGAAGAATGAGTGTTAACTTACAGCAAACACGGAAAAAGTTATTTTTGACTCAAATATTTATCCCAAAAGTCATACTTTGAGGTTTAAATGTTGTCAAGGTACTATAAAATGGTGAGAAATGATAAGTAGTACCATCTATTTAGCTATAAACCACAAGTATAGCACGTGTAAAGGCAACTGATGATTCACATTTATAGTAATTTCACGCTCTGAGTGGAATGAGCCAGAAATTTTCTCACTACACTGACCTACAAAGCCAAAAGAGCAGCGCCTTTCTGAGTAGTGTAACAGAGATAAATGACTGATCTCAGCTTCAACCAATCGTGTTGGCACAGTAATGAACTCTGAATCATTATAGCCTATACATCCTATCCTACAATGTGCTTATTAGGACATGTGTCAGTTTCTGTGGCCATATGGTGCCTTTCCTTGCCCTTCACTTTGGCTCAATCATGTCAAATACAGTTAAACACAAGCAGATGCCTCAGTTTCTGTGCATGAAATACACTTTTAGGTAGACAGAGCTGCTCAAAGCTAGACACATGTGAGCCAGCTCGTCGTTTTTTCATCGAAAAACATCTGGATCTGGGAGAAAAGACCAGTTGAAACCTGGAATTTATATCCCCTTGCACACAAAGGTTTATAGTGATGAATTAAATCAAAAAAATAAATACATTTTTAAATAAAAACTGACAACTGAGCTTTACATGTATAGCTGAAGCCATGCAGGTAGCTCTTTTTAATTAATTATGTATGATTAACCAAATTTTGAACAGTTGCTGTAGTCTGGTATAACAGCAGTTTTGACAACAGGCTCTAGTATTGTCAAAACTGTTATCATACCACACTACAGGCATTTGGAGATCAGGCATTTAGTATATCTTGTGGCTAACACAAGACCAGAAGCTGTTATGCTACGTTGTGTGAGTCTATGGAAAAAAGCTGCAAATCTACAAGATTTAAAGTGGCCGCTGGCAATAAAACCTGATGAAGAGCGCAGATCGCCTGTAAAACTTCCCTCCATCACACAGATAATAGCACAAAATGCACAAGTAAACATGCACACATAAATCAACATAAATAAACGGGCAATTTTTTTTACAGCCCTGCTGGCCCAGATATCTACCACTCCAAAACAAACAAACACACACACACACACACACACACAAACACAAATATTTGTGTGGTCTCCACACTGAGATGTATCACTTTGGTTATGTGTGTGAGTGTTTGTTCACGAGAACACATGCACGTGTGTGAACCATAAATGGGTCACAAGTGACACAGACGAGCCTCTCTATGGACCACAAGGGTGCATTATACATTCATCTCCCCACTCTTTTTCTCACTATTTTTATCCTCTCCTGCCCCTCCGCCCTCTACCCTCATCTCCGTCCGTCATGTGCAACCAGGAATATGATCCACAACATGAAAGAAACACGAGGGAACAGGCAGATTTATGTACAGATAACCTGAAATCTTTGGTTAAAATAATCACATCCTTGTGCTACTGTGATCTCTGCCCTTCTCATTTTCCTCCCTCTGGTGTTTTATCTCTAAATCATCGTGGATGCTAACAGTTATCCTCTTAACACAATCAACCACTTGTACACCTCTGAACCTGTTGCTAAATGACACTTAAACCCATTATTTAAAAAATCATTTTGAAACAATACAGGTCAATTGTCCAGTTCACTGCTGCATATCTATCTTAATTATCACAGATCAATTATCATCCACTCACCTGCTCCGTACACAACAGAGTACACAATGCGCTTGGCGTGTTCTCGGTCCTCAGAAGTCACCTCACCCTCACTCACCCCTTTCCTGTGTGACGGAGATTTAGAGAGAGACAAAATGTGTTTTTACTACTAAATTCATATGTATACAATTTTATTATATATTTTAACAGAACCAAGTGGTGCAGAAGTGAAAGTTTTGTTTAAAACTATACAGACTGTATCCGTGTGAAGGGAAGTATGTAACCTAAAGGACAGGTTCACAATTTTTCATGTCTATCCTAAAACAATAGTCAGGAGCCCAAACAATTACTGACACATATTTTTCTTGTCATAATCATTCCTCCTGTTCATACTGGCCATTATACGATCCCTTCATAACACACTTATAATATAAGTGATGGGGGCCAAAATCTGCAAGCCTCCTTCTGTGCAAAAAATGTATTTAGAATTTATCTGAAGCTTATGTAAAGCTTCAGCCGTTTTGAGTTTGCCAAATAATGTGGATATTTTCCACAGTTACGGTCCTTCTTAGTAAAACATTCCCTCTTTTTGTCTCAATGGAATGTGTTTTTTCTGTTCGGCTACAGTGGAAGTATCATAACAAAAAGAGAGACTTTGGCACTAAAAAGACAGAAACTTGGAAAGATATTGACTTCATTTGACGTATTTGGACGGCTGAAGCGTTATATAAGATTCAGATAAACTTTAGATACATTTTTGCACGGGAGGAGGTTTGTGGTTTTTGGCCTCCATCACTTATATTGTAAGTGCATTATGGAGGGATCTTCTGATGGCCATTATGAACGGGAGGAATGATTATGGCAAGAAAAACATGTGTCGGTGTTTATTTGGGCACCTACATTATCTTCAGATGAACCATAACTGCATTTTTGCTCAAAATGAATGTGTGGACACACTGTGTATTTTGGCTCCCGTCACTTATATTGTAAACACACTTAGTGGAAGAAGATCCCTCCTAATGATCAGTATGAACAGGAGGAATGATGACTGTATTACCATTACTAATACTATATAAATATAATGACCTTTAATTTGTTTTTCACCCAAAATAAAAATACAAAATTGCAGAAATTAACAGTTTAAAGGTAAGCGTGATGGATGTTTGTATCATTTTGATTGTTATCTGGTGGGAATTTTGAAAATGAGATAAAAAAGGAGGTGAATCAAAACAAGTAAAAAAGAGGGAACAATGCAGAGAGAAAAGACTGAGGTTAATAAAGCGAGACAGTCAGAGAGGGAAAAACACAGCACTTAGGTCATCATAAGGTCAGAAATAAGAGGAGAGTCGGGAGATATGAAGGTAAAAGGGACATAAAATATAAAACGAGAAGGTGGACGGGAAAAGAACAGAGACGGAAAGAGAGAGAGCGAGGCGGGGACAGACAGACAGACAGACAGAGACAGTTATGTAATGTGACTTGTAGACAGCCGTAGTACTGGGGATCAGACAGGGTGGGATGACACGTCTGCAAAGTGGCATTTCTGGAGGGGCTGACGGGGAGCTGCCACTGCTGATTAGTGGTGAGGGAGTGTCCCACATACACTAACACACACACACAGAGACACACATACACACTGAGAGAAATTTACAAACATGTCTGGTGAGCTTCAACACTCCAGCAGTTCATGATGCCAAATGTCTTGTTGACTGTAGCCTCAAGAAAGGGACTCAAGAATATGAGGTATTGACACTTGAAATGCCGTCTCTCTCTCTCTCTGTCTCTCTCTCTCTCTCTCTCACACACACACACCCACACACACACTTCTCTGCTAAATGACAGGTAAAAGTTAATGATGGGTAACCTGAAACCTCTTTAGGGCTCGTCTGGCTGAGGGAAATCCATACTGGATTTTCACTGCCCCCTGCTGGATAGGTATTAATCTACTGGATGAATTTTATTTGCCTCCTCCTTCACTTCACCAGCTTCATGTCACATTTCAGAGCTGAAAAACGCTTCTACATTCGTCTTGAACGGCTCTGAAATTGGCTCGCTGCTGCTATGTGTTCGCTTTTTTCACTGATGGCAGTTTGTCACGTATCAGAAGACAAGAAAACTATAAAATGTGGCTGCAGCTTCAGAAGCCTCCATGTATTTGGTAAAAAGGAATCACTTTTGACCACACAGGCTGTGAATGCAAAGCTTTCTGCATGTTTCACCCTCCGATCTTTCTCTCACTGCAACAGTCTGGTAGGACTGATCAGGATCAGGACATTGCTGGTGAGAGAAGTGATGTGAAAACTTGGGAGGAATTAGGGAAGCATGAGAAGAGAGGGAAGGAGAGACAGAGGAAAAAAAAAGAGGGGAAAGGAAAGGGCTGAAACTGCAAAATTTACATGTGAAACGGGAAATTGAACAATACAGGAGAAAAAAGAGGGCAAGAAACAGACCAAAACCACTTGAAAGTAAAAGCAAAGAGACAATTGAAAGAAAAGAAACAGAAGTCTATGGAAGAGAGGGAAGCAGCAGAGGGTCCAAAAGAGGAGAGTAATCCCAGCAGGGTAATCCCAGCAGAGCTGCAGTGTCACCAGTTAATATGTTTAAAGGTGAAAGAGAGAGAATGAAAAAGACACAATGTAAACCCTAAGCAGAGCTGTTAATATGCTCTATGTGACCAGGTAATCTGTTTAACTAGCCGCCCTCTGCCACACATTTGACTGTGATGGATGACAGGATCAGTATAACACTGGGACACACACTAATTCACACACACACCGTACATACACGCTGCACTGGAAAGACACACAGAGCTACATGTAAACACCAGTGGCAAGAGACAAAGAGAAAAACACACAAACACTTCAAAACTGTACCTGGTGATTACGACAATGTAATCACCAGGGCGACCGGCCCAGGGGTGTCCTGCCCCATGGAAAAAAAAAAAGAGAGAGCGAATGAGGCAGTTGGCATGGTAGTCATGGCAACAAGGTTATTAGCGTTTGAAGTGAGGGAGCCGGCAGTCTGGAGAGAGAGAGACAGAGAGAGAGAAAGAGAGAGACTGGGAGTGAGAGAGGGAAAGAGAAACCCTGTGGAGCATCAACACTCACCTTGGCAAGGAGATCAGGGAAGAATCAGTGTGTGTGTGTCTGCATATGTGCGTGTGTGTGTGTGTGTGTGTGTGACCTACCACTGAGAGGCCAGCATGGTAAAGACGTCGGCCTGAGGGTTAGTAAAAATGCGGAGCAGCTCAGGGTCAGAGGAGAGGTGAGCCAGCAGACGCAGCTCCACCTGGCAGAAGTCTGACACATATGTAGACACGCACACACACACACACACACACACTTGTTTAGCTACTTAATGACTGTATTACTCCAACACCATGTTCAGAAAACATACAGTACATTCAAGACCCTCCACATCTATCGTTCACCCACATGTGTTTTCACTTATTTTGACTAATCAGACTTCTTCTTTTGAGTATCGGCACGTACGAACCGCGCTTGATTGATCTGATCTGTCTGACCCTAACCTCACCCTCATTAGCTTTGTTTTATCAATTTATTAATACATCATTCTTATAAGCCTTTTTTAACAGCGGTTATTTTGACTTGTCACGGTAGAAAGAGCACAGGTGTTCCTAATAACATTAACAATGTCTTTTTCTATTCAAGTGTCCCCGGTAAGTCGTGACAGCGAGCCGGGACGAACAATATCAAGACCCTGAAACTGAAGCGGTTCAATGAAATACAGCCATCGTTCATTTTATTATTTACACCTGTGCTTTTCCTACTGTTGCATGTCAAAATCTGTTTTGTGAAAATTTTTTTAAAAAAAAATCCATTGGCTCATGAACTTTGAGTAATTTCAGCATCACTCAGCCAAAGTTTGAGAGCAGAAAATGAAGTGGTCTAATTAGCCCGAATAAGTGAAAACACCTGTGCGAGGAAATTTGTATTCTATTTCATGTGATGTAATGGTGCAGCCATAAAAAATGTCTACTTATGTTTAAATATTTTAATCTGTTTTAGCAAGATATAACTGTTCTGAAGCACTAGAGCCCATATATAAGTGACTGTCACTGTAAATGTCACATATAAAGTATACAGTATGTGTGGGCGGTGGAAAAATGCCAAAGTGAAAGTTTAAAGGGAACATCGTGGTGCAAGAATTTCAAAGAACACCGTATTGTACCTTCAAACACACGTTCATTGTTAGAGTAAACACTGTAATTAATCCGGGACATTCGGTACATGGAAGGTGTTATTTGTGCTCAAGTGTTGCAGCTACAATTTTGTTGTACTTGCTGTTCCTAAAGCTGCCATCTCTCCTTCATGTAGCGACGTCCTACATTTCCTAGAATAACTCTGAATAAGCTACAGAGAGTGGGTTTGAAATTGTTGCTGTAAGCCATACATGAAGGTGAAGAGTGCAACAGAAAATAAGAGACGGTGCAGGAGCAGAAGAGCGAGAGCTTTCCATCAAGAAAAAAAACCAAAAAAAACGTTACTGTCTGTGGAAAAAGTGCTGTCTCTGCATCTTGTTTCTCCCTTTGTTACTGTCGACGGTCGTTCAAAATGTGGGCCCGGAACGAACTGTCTTTTTCATCCTGTCACCGAAGCATGATGCTCACTATTGATGTTCTAGATAGCTGATCAATTTTGTGCTATTAAACTCGATTGCACCTAAGCTGGAAGAAAAACATGTCAATATTCAGCAGTGGTCCAAGCGAACAAGTACAGTAAATACTAATATATGCAAAGAAACACTCATAATGTAGACATGAACTCCCAACGCGATCCAGCTACATCATAACTGACATCACAATTATTAATTATAATGATCATTTTAGGCCACTTTAGGCCACTCGATCCAGTAACACTATAATTACTGGATCTTACATCAATGTCATTATTGTAAGTATTATGTAAACACATGAATAAACTTAATGGAGTCAGGGTGGTTGTCAAAAAGCTCACAATAGAAGCCGACCTTGTGTTTCTCTGACATGACAACATAGTGACAAGCTAACGCTGCTATCCAGACACTTTCACAGAAACATGATTGGCCGACCCACCGGTTGAAGTATGGTAAAGTTACGTGATTGTACTCAAAAACGGTGCTTCTGTCACTCACCGCTGATTGTGATAACAGATCAGAGGTATGAAATGACTGTTTGATACTAGGCAATAAGGAAAGTTTTGCCCTTTGTTATTTCTGACACTAGTTTTGAGTAAAATACTGTTTTTGAAATGTGAAAGCTGCTCTGTTCTTGCCAGTTCCACCCACTGTAACTGGTTTTCAGTAATGGGTCGAGTTGTGAAAAGTGTGTTTTTTAACAGGCAATAAAAGTCTAAAGTCATTGCTTAATACTATGGTTTGTGAATGCTGGTGAATAAAGAGGTACATTTTGAACTCAATATTATCCAAAAATATAGAAAATGTAGAAATACATGGCAATCAGGGGGGTTGCGGTGCTCATGTCCCAACCCTGAAAACCCCTACTATCACATAAATCCATCTAAGCTGGGTAATTAAAGAAAAGTCATGCTGCTTGGAAACATATAAATGTTGTAATTAAACCTTCATGTAACTTTTCTAATTGACCAAAGGATTGTGTAAATGTTGCTGACTGTTTTTGTGCAAAGGTTTTTGTTCATGGGTCAAAACATGAAATTAAATTATGTGGGAATATATTTGATATTACATGTATATTTGTGCGTATCTCGTGTGCGTGTTCATTCTTGCCAGAACCATTTTCCCTGGGAAAAGAATAGATTTTTTAAAATTAAAAATAAAGTGCAATCCATGAGAGCTCGAGCACATTAGGGGAGATTGTTTCTAAATAAATTATTCATCTTTTATTCAGAGCTCAACAGGATATAAAAAGGTCAATATATTTATTTTCTTGTTAGTATCATCAAACGTTTTCATTTTTGTGTAATGTTTTCAAAGCCATAATGGATGCATCTTTTGTTCAAGAGTTAAATTAGCCTGTGTTCAGGCACTCGGTCACAGTAGAAGTGTTGGACCTTTGTAGTGGGTAATGACAGGACAGACACAGTTTCAGGACAGTAAAGTTACAGAACAAAAACAAAAACACCCCCAACTAAAAAGGCCTCTGAGAGCAAATTGTTTTTAGAAAATTGCCCGAGGCAGTTACATAAGCAGAGAGATCACCAGAGGCTGTAAATGGGACACACTGACAGACAAACAAAAAAAAACACACAGGCGCAAAATAGGCAGAAATAAACTCTGTCTCACGTAACTGCACAACATGATACACACACACACACATTTAGAGACAGACAACTGGGAAGAGATATACGGACAAACACACAGAAAGAGAAGACACGCATCTCTTTTGAGGCAGGTGACAGTGTTTTAGGGTGTTCTGTACTAACAGGTCTACAGCTCTCTTGTCGGCTCGGTAGATCTCAAAACACAAACACATACACACACGCACACACATGGAAACACAAACACACACTTACACCCACACCAACAGTACATTCCATTACTGCCATTCCAGCCAGACACATCTCTTCTTCTGCTCGGCTGCTTCGAAATCAAATTAAACTCGACCAAAATGCGGGGAAAAACGACTCAAAATGGACGGGGAGGGGGGATTGAGAGATTTTCCCCTCAGTCAGGACGAAGCAAGCAGCTGTAATAGGTTTCTGATAATGTGGGAAGATTGACAGTGATGTATTAGAAATGGTTATTTTATCATCGCTGAGGCAAATCTGACAGGTTCTGCTGGAAAGGGTAAAGAGTGAGAAAGAAAATCCCTAAGCTGCTCAGTTCACAATGTAGGTTAAACCGAACACCATCCACCGTTTAACCCGGGTCAGACGTAGACTGCAGAGGAAAAAAAAAAGATGAAAAAGGACAGGAAAACAAGACTCTGGTGGGATGGATAAGAGGAGGAAAAAGAGCGATGGAAGGGGTGATGATGGTGAGGAGAGAGATGGAGGAGAGGAGACGACCGGTTTTGGTTGTGATGAGGTGAGGAGGGGAGTTTCTAAAGATATCCTCCCATCAATGTTTTATGAGTCAGATCACATTTCCTCCAAGCGTGGCCGGCAGCCTCAGAAACATATTGCTGACCAGGATCTGTGTGTGTGTGTGTGTGTGAGAGAGAGAAGCGTGTGTGTGTGTGACAGCAACAGAAAGCATGAGAGATTATTGGGTTGATGTAAAAAAAAGAAAATATGTGTATGAAACAGAGAAATAATAGACAACACATGTGAATTCATAGGAGTTATGTGTGTGTACACGCTCTGGTGACAGCAGGCCTTGATAAAAACACCACGATCAAGAATCCTTGTATTGATCCACACAGGAATAACTCCATCCTAACATAGGGTATAGATTACACTGGATCGGTCCAGTGCCTTTTATGACCTTAAACTGAAACCATACAGCTGAGAATTTATGGGTTTAGATGCTGGACTTGGATGGATTAATTAGTATCCATCCATCCATTTTCTTTACTGCTTATCCTCTAGAGGGTTGCGGGGGAGCTGGAACTGAATATTCACCTCACTGGTTTTGGAGATTTCCACTCTTTACTTTGAGTCTCTCTATTTAGCATTTATAAGCAGTATATATACAGATTAGCTGATTAGTCGACAGAAAATTAATTGCCAACTATTTTGATTATCAGTTAATTGTTTTTTTTAAGAAAAAATGCCCAAATTCTTTACTTCCAGCTTCTTCGATGTGAATATTTTCTGGTTTAGTCAGACCAAAAACATGCAGGTAAGGTTAACTGGTGACTCTAAATCGCCAGTAGGTGTGAATGTGAGTGTGAACGGTAGTCTGTCTCTATACTATATCTTAGACCTGTGATTGATAGTCGACCTGTCCAGGTTGTACCCCGCCTCTCCACCCAATGTCAGCTGAGATCGGCTCCAGCTCCTCTGTGACCCTCTAGAGGATAAGCAGTAAAGAAAAACGGATGGATGGATAGTAAACTGAATATCTTTGGGTTGTGGACCTTTAGGAAATGGTGATTGACATTTTTTCACCATTTTCTGACGTTTTATAGATCGAATGACTAATCGAGAGAATAATTAACGGGTTAATCGATAGTGAAAATATTCATTAGTTGCGGCTCTACGGACTAGAATGTAGCTGTAAGCAGATATAAGTGTGGATTAATGTATTTGTCAATAACTGTAACTGCTCCATCGCGCATAACTGGATGTTGGTGTTTAAACAGATAATGAATGAAAATATATAGAAATGAAATATGTCCACATAGGAGAAGCAGACAGACACTGTACATTAACACTTAAAAATGTAATTTAATGCTTTTAATGTCATTTTAACTACATTATATTGTGTTATAAACCATTTCTTAAATGTTTATATACTGCTTATAAATGCTAAATAGGGGGACTTTAAGTAAAGTGTAACCTGAAACAATGTATGTTTAGTGCTAAAGCAATTTTGTGATAGACAGAAAATTAATATGTGACAATTTGAATAATTTACCAATGTTGTAGTTTGGAACACCTTGTTTGCAATGTTAGGTTTATCACTTTTGGCACTTATGATGGGTATTTGTCATTATTTTTATGAACAAAATGAGCAGTAAACTAATTAAAATAATACTAATTGATCAGTTTTAAAAAAAATAAGCTTATCTTTAGCTCCTAAGGTGCTATATAAATGCACTTTTTTCCGTCTGCACAGGAAAGACATTTAGGGATTCAATCTGAAAGAACAGACTTCTCTCTGAATTTTATGTTTCTCTCACTTTTGTAGACAGCGTGAATGTGCAATACAGGGACATGTAATACTTGAGACAGTAGATATAAAAAACAATCCTGCAGCTCCTTAGACAGCATGTGAGGACACTTAGGTGACTAAGCTATTCCTCATACCTATTTAATACCACCTCCAACAGCACCCTGAACAAGCCCTCAGTGATGCTTCACAGTACAATATGGAGTGAGAAGGTTATGGATAAAAGCTTAAGAGCTCAACTCAAATCCGCACAGTGAGAATATGAAATGTCTCTTGTGGGTTGTGGTGGTTTTGAGAGGCTTCTAGGAGGAATTAATCGACCAGCATACAGGTTAAAGCGTAAAGGTTGGACAACATTGTGAAAGTTAGAATCTACTGGGAGAAATGGGGGGGGGGGGGGGGGGACCCAAAAGGACTAGAGGAAGGTCTAGACAGAAACTCCAACTGAAGCAGGAAATTAATCCCTTATAAAATTTTCCAACATCTACGAATGAATATGTGAGAACTAAACAGTAAGAAAAATAATCTTAGATGAGTCAGGTTTCCCTTTTGATATGTGACCTTTTACAGTTTCGTTAGGGCTGCAACTAACAATTATTTTCATTATTGATTGTTCTGACGATTATTTTTTCGATTAATCGATTAGTCGTTTGGTCTAAACAATGTCAATGCTTCCCAAAGCCCAAGATGCAACCTCAAATGTTGTGTTTTATCCTGACAGAAAAGTCTACAACCCAAAGATTTTGAGTTAACTATCAAAGAGGACTAAAGAAACCAGAAAATATTCACAGTTAAGAAGCTGGAGCCAGAGAACTTTAGTATTTTTTTACTTAAAAAGTGACTCAAGGTGAACATATACGCACTTGTATGTTTATTTATATGAGTTCCTTGTTCTGATGAAAGCCTGAAACATGTTAGCTCATGTGTGCCTCATTAAAATGAAAGGAAGAAAAAAAAAAGATGCTTAATTCTCCAAAATGACAGCTGTCATGATAACAAATCATGTTATGCAACTCTTGTTCCAGCTACCATCGCCTCCTGTCAGATGGCCAAATCATATGCATTTTTAAAATGCTAGGTGACATTTGTCAAGTAGCTCTTATGTCCAGTGAAAACATTTATTGTTTTGCAGTAAAAAACTTTTTTATTTACATCAGACATGTGTTGCTCTTCCCCTCTGCTGCACACAGCTAGTGAATTTTCCCAACTTGTCTTTTTCTACTATGAAACAGGGTTTTAAAAGAAAATAAATTGAAAACTGAAACTAAAACTAATTTAAATTCATGTTTTTAAGAGGACTAACAGGGTTTGATGAGGGAATTAGGCCTGCCATTGTTCTCATTTTGGCTAGCCTCTCTTTTCTCTCTCTGCTCCAGCAGGCATCTCCCAACAGAAGTCACACACAGGTTGCTCAGGGACGGAGACGATGTTGTTTCCAAAATTTTTTAAAAAACAAAATGTACCATAAAAAATAATTTCTTTTATCTTTGGTAAAACAGATTTGATAGCCATGTTTTGTTTTGTTTTGTTTTTGTTTTTTTTACTGAGCCATGGATTCTTGGATTCTGCTGAGGGTGGGATCAATAAATAAACACAACACACACACATGACATAAACACACACGCTGCTTTTGCAGTCAGAAAAGTAATATTCAGATACGTAACACCTTTAGACGGGTCTCTTAGTAGAACTTTTTCTAGTGACACTGGAAAGTGATAGTTGTTCAAACACACACCACACACAGACAGAGCAGTTGTTCCAGTTTGTGAAGGACATCGGAGGACATAAAGGGGGTGACTGAGCGAGGGCTCCCTACGAGGGATTGTTTCCATGGCAGCCTGGCCTCTGAGTGCATATGTGTGTATGCGTGGTTGTGTGGGCATGTGTTGGCCTGCTGGCGTGTGTGTGTGTGTTTGTGAATCCCCGCCGTGTTGTGTGTATATGTGGGATCCTCGCTCTTATCCTGCTGCTGTCCTCTTGCTAACCCTGGTTTATCTGTCTGGTTATGTAAGTGTGCGACACACTGTCAGGGCCAGCAGACACCCTGCGTTCCCCACAAAGCTCTGCCAGGCTGACAGTGTCCCAGCTCTCCCCTCTGCCTACACAGCATGGACCAGCGTTACACCCCCAAGTGACCTTATGATGCCAGCTGAGGTCTCGTCAGCTTAAGAGGTTTTTTAAGTTAACAGTTACAAACTTGACCAGACAAATCCAGTGGAGACAAAATATTTATGCTGATATCAGACTGCACATGCAGAAAACAAAAAAAACAAACCCCAGTCTGATTATGTCCCATTTGATTATGCAGTGGTCAAACACTGTCCAAAGGCTAAACCATAAAAGTAGAATTAAAGTCACTGTAACTGCAGAGCTTTTTTTTTCTGCCTTAGGTTTAGTTAGTGGCTGGGTCAAAAGTGACTGCAATGACATGCCTGAGCAGCTAACTGCTGCAGGATCAAGAAAAAAAAAATTGTGTCAAAGCTTGACAGTGATTTGTTTATCTTTACAAGTTTATTAATGTGTGTTATGTGAGTAGAATTGACATCTGCCTTTGTTTCAAAGGCAATCATTTGTTAATCTTTTTAAAAGTTAAACACATTTTTAAGTAATTAAAACATTACAAAATACAAAATAAACCTTCTCTATATGACATGTTGGCAACCAATATGAACCAATTTCCTCTAGAGGAGAAATACACAAAATAAGTGATACCTACTGGAAAAAAAACATACCTGACGGCTTTAAAAGATTAATATTTTTATGGCATCTGTGCTTATTTCTTTGTATTCAATAAGGTGACATTGAAAAGAGGGACAGTGCTGAATGACAAACCAAAAACATTATGCTTTGACATCACATTTCCCTACCTGCAGAGAGAAAGGTCCAGCCTTCCTGAGGAATGAACATGGCCCGAGGATGAACAGTCACCACCTCTTCGTCCTTTCCTGTGAGGACCGAACACAGAACCCTGAGGAACACCTCAACACATCATAGCTCACCGCAAAGTGCATGTTACTTCAGATGTACGAACTATGCTGCATTGACATCTAACATGTCTGGAAGTTTCAATTTCAGAATATTTTTTTCCGGTAAAAGAAAACTAAAGCCTGTTTTTAGTGTTTTCACTGTGTATTCTAAAAAAAGAATAAATCAAGAATTCAATCAAGAAAAAGCCACAATCCAATGCTGAAAACATGCTGTTTCAGGTCTAATCGACATTTACAATTATTATAGTGATATTATATAAATGGTATTTTGTTTTCTCATTCAGTTTTAGGCAACCTAGTAAACTATTAAAATATATATTTCTTACAATTATGAAATTAAATAAAATTTAACACATTGAACAGAAGTGAAACAAAAAACAGCAGAGTAACTTTTAAATAACGTAAAACTTCTAAATTAACAGAAAATTATTACTCAGTCTTAATTTTTTTTTTGTAAATTTGGTAATTGGATTGTTTTTAATTGTTTGTATCGTACTGTGTTGTTTTTTTTATATTTTCCTGCCCAGGGACCACAGATGTAAGTTAGCTATATAGCTAACTCAACGGTTGTGTGATGCATGGCCTGTGTTAAACAAACTAAACTAAACTAAACTAAACTAAACTAAACTAAACTAAACTAAACTACTAACTAAATCCAAATGTATGATATTGAATAGAGCCATGTGTTACATACATGGATAAACACTGCGTTGTGCCCTGTTACGTCTCAATTATGTTGTGAGAAATGCTGCCAGAATTCAAATTAAACAAACATTTCACCGAGTAGGTTACTTTTGACAGTGTTACAGCACATTTCAAAACAACCTGGTTTAGCTGTAATATTCTGTGTGTGTGTGTGTTTGACAGACAGAATGACACAGAGCGACTCAGACAAACACAGACAGTGAGCAGCTGGGGACCTGGAGGAGCAATAAAAGAGAGCTAACACTGACATCAGACTTAATGAGGATTTAAATTATGAAGCCACGACACCCCATTCAGAGGCAAATCCGAATCCAATCAGTATCAGTCAGTCAGGATCACTGCACTCTGCTATGAGGCTATGAGGACTTGGCTGAAGTGCTGACCTTAGTACAGGAGATATGAGGTGGTCCATAACAATGAGCCATCACATCCTACATCAGCATGATGAATATAACACAGTGCATACACACACAAACACATACATGCTGACACTGACAATGTGGCCTCGCTCTCTCTCACACACACACACACACACACACTGTGAGTAAACTGGAGCACTGTCACCTCTCACCTCAAGACACAAGAAGATAACTGACTGGATGACAAAGTGACAGAAGGAGGGATGCTGATGGAGGGAAAGAAGGGATGATATGAGGTGATGTAGCAGGGAGAGAGAGAGAGAGAGAGAGAGAGAAGAGGATTTGATGACAAGGTGCTTTGGGCATCTGAGTGAATGAGGAGCAGAGGTGCTGATGTTAGCAGCGCTGAATCACTCAAACACAGAGAGAGAGAGAGAGAAAGAAAGAGGGAGAGAGCAAGAGACAGAAATAGAGCTGAGTGTGGCACCACTAGCTTTGACTGACAGCTAGTCAATATGGCCTGGCCATGCCAACAAATGGATGGTCACTGTTTTGATGTTTTATTCATCCACAAATGGAGGAATTTAGTATTTGTCCTGCGTGTCGGACACATGGTTCACACTGATCCGGCACCCCCGGAGAAGGTAAATATAATAAATATAAATCAAAGCCCTCCAGAGGTGAGATGACCTCACAAAACCATGAACAATGACTGTACTTAGGAGCTGATCATTGATCAAGTAGTGTATGTGCGATGACAGTCAGACGCCCATGACATCAGTTTGATGGATGAAACTTTGGGTGGATGGGTGACTGGGACATCTACTGAGGGAAAGATGGCAGTTCAGTCAGAGATTTAACTTGGTTCAACTAAAATAATTTGGCTCCTCTCATTTACATACAGTGCGTGCCCTGAACATCCATGTTTGCTTCTAGTACATGGAATTTATATTGAGAAAATCTAAAGTAAACTGCAGGGATCTATCTAGAAATTTGACAATAAATCTTCCTTCAAGAAAGAATGTAATGTAAGTGAAATAGGCAATGTGTCAGAGTAAATCAATGTAAGCTTTAGGAAATAATGTCATTTAGAATTTAATTTCAAATCACTATAATTGTACAGACCAAGTTATTTTAGCAAAATTCATGCAGTCATGCATTGTAATTGTGTTATAATATAATTGCTGTGGAAGCCTCGAGCTACTGTCTCAAAAAATGAAGGGTCAGGATGTTTTTCCCAAAGTGTTTGTGTGGCAGTTTTTCCTCAAATAATGATTATGTGCAACAAGGGTAAGACAAGGTAATTGAAACTTCTTGCAACGCAGGAAGGAGCGGCGGTCTTTTGTTTATTGATGGAGTGTGAGAAACAGAGGAGGAGCGATGAGATAATAATCAGATCTCAGATTGCCAAGTTGATGCTTGTATTCTCATGAAAATAAACAAAGATGCTACGTTGCAAGTCTAATATGGGGTTTGTAGTGGATTTTGCACATGTTTCATTTTCTTCGATGTTTCAAATGACTCTGTGTAGGATATGCACATTACACGAGTCGTTGGTCTCCCTTGGTACTTCCCATTTGCTGTTGTTTATTCACTGTTGTTAATGCATGCATGGAGACCAAGAAAAACTTTATTTACCTTTTTTTGGTCCTTATCAAACTGATAAACCAGGAGAAGGTTTTAAAACACAATTAAATCTATTTTAATCCAGCCTTCAGTGCCTTCTTCACATCTTAAAATTTTTTAGATGGCAAGACAAAATTGGTAAAAGAGGAAAATATTCAATTTTTTATGTCACATATTTAAGTTTGACTGAATAAGCCGAATGGAAAAAGTTCTAAACAATTTCATTATGTTAATTTAAATTGACGTTACACGGCTAATTGTGCAATTCAGTGACCAGCCCTTTGCTCTGCAGCAGACTTTTATCATCCTCATAAACCCTCTTTACTGGCTCCCAGCTCATCCGCTTTTGTATGTCCTGAGAGACGTCTCCCTCACCCCCCCCCACACACACACATTTATCACTGTCTCATTCTCTACAAAGTGTGGGAGGGGTGTTTCTGTGCGTGTTAATGAGTGTGTGCACCTTACCTCGGACGTACTGCTTCTTGGTGATGTGAAGGGGCTGTCTTGGCAGGGCCTGGAAGTTCTAAATTAGGGAGAATGCATATTGTAAGCCAGCTGGAGTAACTATCGGCCCGTACAGCGTGTAGTTATACATAGAAGTACTTTAACAGTGTCTCATTACTCTGTAGAAGTGGGTCTTCCCCTTTTCAGCAGATAAATTATTCCCTACTGTATAAAAACCCCAAATAAACGGATCTAGCTCTACAAAAGTGAGAGAGGTCAGCTGGATATATCCGCAGCCACTCCCAGCATGCTCCTTTGAGGCTGTAATGAAGGGATAGAGGAGGAGATGAGTGGAGGTGACCTTAACATGTGTATATTTTTGTTCTTCATGTCTGTAGCTACATATTTACAGCACATAAGTCATATTCAGTCATTCATGCTTAGCAATCAAGACCGCAGCATCTGACATCTGTGAGAAATTGTTTGGCTGCAAATGTTTTCATAAAATCATAAAATTTTTAAGCTTATGCTGTGCTTGTTTTCACGCTTGTATGTTGCGAATTTTAAGAGTATCCTCTGATTTTTGCGGCTGCGACAAACCAATGTCCCTATGGAAATTGATAAATTTGCAAATAGATGAAGTTGGACGAAGAAACTTAAAATGTATGGGCTCCTGCAGCTGCAAGTTTTCAATGTCGGCCCAATCGAATTTTCAATTTTTTTATACTTTACCACAATATTTCCTCGCAAAATGACAAAACAGTGTTTACATTACTTTAAAAAAGCTGCATACTGTTGCTTTTCAACTCAGAATGGCTTCCTGAGATTACTACCATCTATTGCAATAAATATGGATATTCTCAATGCCTGTGTAAGTATATATGGCGCTGGCTGGCTCTGCTTGGCCGGGATTAGACAAACAGAGAGCCATCCTGTGACTCCAGCCAACACCACAGATCTTTCAAGTTTTCAGACACACACGTCTTTAAATAGGAACAAGCCTGATGCTCACTGGGCACTTGGCCCACACTGCATCGACCTACAGAGTAATCTAAGACATTGCTGATATAGACACATGCAAAATTACACGCACAGTATGCAGTTTCCTTTCTGCCTAAGGAAGGGAAAAAAAACCCCAAAAAACAGGGAAAGTGATAAGGCACACCAGCACATACACGGTGTTTGATGGAATGAAGGCCTGGTTCAGACTCACCAGATCCATCTTAATCCCTGTTAATCCCACTGTATCCACCCTTTCAAACACACACAAACAACTCAAGGTGCAGGTGTGTGTATGAGGAGGTTGTTAGGTACACAGAAACACGCACACGTATACACGTATGAGACAAGCAAAGAAAAGGACAAAAACACACACATAAACAAAATATAACAGTGTTTCCCATCATGGTCAGAATCTAAACTTGTATGTGGTTGATTTGACCCTACAGTGAGTCTACATGATTGTATGTCATCCAGAGAGGGAAAATAAGCTCTCTGCTCCCACCACTCATTCATTATTCACTAGAGAGAGAGAGACAGTGAGGGAGAGAGGGAGGGAAGTAGTGAGAGAGAGAGAGAGAGAGGGAGATAGGGGAGATAGAGAGGACTGCAGTGGCAGGGTGTGGACAGTGGAGAGAAAACATTTGGGACCAGGCACCAATCACAAGCACACGTACACACACACACAGGTTCAGTTATGGTCGCTGCTACAGCTGTACATACGTGACCTGCAGTGTGTATTTGGGGCAGAGTGAATGAGCAAAGCTGCAAGTAATAACAAGTGTTGCCCTGTGATGTGACAGGTGATTCGACGTGTCAGATGTGAACGCTCAGCTTTTCCATCATGCACGGTGTTGCAGTGACGACAGCATAAATCAGTACTGGGGTTGAAACACACGTACAGTATACAGAGCTCACTGACAGATTGTCAGCATGCGAGACCTCTTTTTTTTTTCAGTTTATACACACTGTGGGGAGGAAGCCTGACCAGAGTGGCTAAGAAGGTGGTAGGAGGCTGTGAGGGAAAAACCCTCAATAATAGACTTCTCTTTGGTCTCAGACAGAGTTTTGTTGTAGTCTTTTGCAAAAGGATCATTAAGTGCACACTCAAATGCATGTGCATGGAAGTGATGACAACAAAGGGGTGAGTGACACCTTTATAACGTGGGGGTAAACATCCAGTGTGTGCGGTTCAAACCAGTTGTATTTTAAGATAAGTGGGTGCAGATGTCCTAGAGTCATGCTGAATCATATACTTTAACAGATATAACTCCCTTGCAGCTGTTGCTTCCTTAGTTACCTGACTTGCACATATACTATTTTCTTGCCAAATACGGAAAGGGGAACCTTGCTACATGTGTAACAAAAATATGTGCAAAACCCCACCCCCCAACTAAATAGTTAACTTAAAGCTATAATATGTGACTATTCCGCATTAAAATGTCTAAAAACAACTAGACCAATGTTATATATTTTGTTGAGTTGTGTACTTACATTGTCCCAAATGTTTCCAACAATTTTCAAACCCAGTGAAATCTGGAATTTTAATCAAAGGTCTGTTTCATTTGGTCGCCTGTCAATGGCGTCATATCCTCTACCAGTGAGTATACGTGCACAAGATGCACGCATCGGTTGTCCGCCACAATGGTGTCTTCAAAAGGGTATATGCATACAAGATAATACATCGGCATTGTGTTTACCCGCCAGAAACTCAAAAAATTATAAATTGACTTTTATTCAGTTTTAAGCCACATTTTTATGATAAAATGACCAAGATCTAAAAAGTTTAACTGTATCTTTTAACCGGATGAAGGATTTTAGTCTTCGGACGTCTGGATCTTAAGTCATCAGAGAAACAAGCTGAGCAAACGTTAGCAGTACCTCGGCTAGCAGCCCCAACCGGATGTCCTCTTTCCACTGAACAACGTCGGAGAAATAAAGTTTTTTTTTTTATGTGAAACTGCTTTATTCAGCGTTTTTAATCCCCATGTACATTTGTTTTAGGAGATTAGAACTAAACATTAGAAACCTGCTGAACGTCTGTACCTTAAGTTGACGAGCTGAGCACACATTAGCTGCAGGTCGGCTTGCAGCTCCTACCGGACGTCCTGTGTCTGCCAAACAGTGTCAGAGAAACACTGATTTTTTACGAGAAACAGCTTTATTCAGTGTTTTTTAGCTGTTTTAATCACTGGATTTGTTTGTTCTGGAGAGGAGGAGACGTCTGCAGATAATTTGGCTCCCAGTAGAAACATCCTGAACGATGAACACTGTAGCAATCCTAACATGGAGAAGCTGGTTGTTTAACAATAAAGACAACAACTCCCATGATCCCACGCTAATTCACAACATCATCAAACTCCATCTTTTGTTATTGTTTTGATTGAGAGACCCCTAGTGGTAGAAATGACTCATGCTTTTTCTGGTTTTCTGTTATTTATATACTGTTATAATGTTGGATATCTATGTTAAACATGGTCATAGTTCCAAAACTTGAGGTTAACTAATGTAGAAATGCTCCCTGGCAGGAAAAGAGGGACAGAGATCAAGAGATAGAAGAAGATAAACAGAGACAGAATCAAAGAACTGAAGAGCAGAGATGCAGAGGCTCTACAGTACATGCGTCATCACAGCTTGAGACAGGATGAATGAGAAATTGTAAAATATGTCTGGGTCAGCTTGCTTTGCTCACTGCTGACTGTACAGTTTAAAACCCACACGCAAGACTATATATAGACACAATCACTCAGCCCAGCACTGGTCAATATACATAAAATAAAAGCCTCCATGTACACACACACACACACACACACACACACACACACACACACACACACACCAGTGTACACACAGATGTCACACACAAGTGAAACACAACAATGGACCTATAATTACACACACACACAAAAAGTGGAAAACAAACAGACATTACATTAACATAAAAACCTCTGAACCTTCTGTATGTGTGAATTATTGGCCAAAAAAAAACCAACCTGTGTTCCCATAGAAAGGAGCTGCCTGTCAAATAAGGCAAGTACACTGCACATGTGATGTATGTGGGCCTTGGCGATAAAACCATAGCGATAAGCACTGGCAATAGACACTTCATCAGTGGCAATAAGAAAACTGTTCGATAAAATGTTTGATAGTTTCACTTAAATGCTTAATGGAAACCACCATGAAAGTGTATAATCAATATGCAAAGTTCGGTTGCATGAACAAATCCCAAGCATGCTCCCGCCTGGCTCATAAACAGCCTATCATATCACTTGATAATGGATCGTGCTACAAGTGACACACAAACAGTGTTCATCAATCATTTAACAGGCGTGTTGTTCGGTTGCACTGTCGACATGTGACACAACAGAAACAGCGCGGAGTGAGAAAATGAGTGCAGACGATGAGGAAATTGTTGATAACATAAGTAAATAAATAATAAAAAGTTTATTTAAAATATGTAATTCAAAATGATCAACAATAATTATTGATGAAACATTTTATTGTGATAAATTTTTCAGCTATATCGTCCAGTCCTAGCTGTACATGAACGGTCTTTCACAGTAAATACACGTAAAGTGCAGACGTGCAGGATGACACATGCAGGCTGTCTGTCTAACACACAACTCATAATGCAACACACACCACACCTGCTCTGTGTGTGGTCAAAGTCATTATCACCCTTACTGTGTCATGAGGAACGGAAAACCAGTTCATTAATGGACACTGTGGGAGTCAGACTGAGAGTCAAATGCACACGTACACACACACACACACACACACACACAAACACACGATATTCATGTATCCTGTCCTCTAAATGTCTAAAACTAAAACCGTCTTTTATAGACATAGAGGAACAAAAACACCACAAGTATGTACAGATATCAGACACAGAGAGCAATAAGCATTCATATGGTGTGTATGGCACATTAAAATGCACAGACACGCATAAACAGACGGCACGAACACACACACACACACACACACACACACACACACACACACACACAAGAACACTGGCAATGCAGGACGGGCTCCATTAAATGATGATGCTGATGTTGTTGTTCCTTCCCTAATTACATCAACGAGTGCAAATTATACAGAGCTGACACAAATACTCGTGTGTTACCCTCTGTTGCACACACACAAAAACATACAACATAAATATTCCTAGGCACAAGAGACAAAACACACACACATATAAACACTACATGAAAATATGTCTGTCCACTGCCAAACAAACCACCGCACATGCTTGTGTTTTCTCTCTTGGGCTCATTGACTCTGAATGGGCCACTTAATCATGCAGATGTGCTTGCTTTCAGTGTCATCTTTCCTCTACTGACATCATGAGAAGAATCGTTCCTTATTCCCCATAACAACCCGCTGTTGGTATTCTTTATATCTCCTCATGTACTAATATGGGCGCACAATGGCCTGATAATGAACCTGCAAGTGGCTCCCATTGGTCCTCCAGCGGGTCTGCATGGACCCCACAAGAGCCTGACGATGACACTTGCTGCCAAAGCACCTGTTAGCCCTGTCGACCCAAGGATTCATGTTTTTAGATTAGCGATGATTGAAATATTCATGATGGCTCGGATAAAGTCCCACTTCATTTGCAGGTAAGATGCAGATAACTAAACAATCACTTAAAGTATCGTAAAAGGGATTATACCAGTGTGAAGTCTTGATGAGTAGCTCATGTTGATCCAACAGTGTTTAATTACTGTATATTCTAGTCTTTTTTTTTTGTCATGCTGATACATTTGTGTTGGTGGACCAGATGTTCAAGGAGGATTCTCTGATCTGGATCCATGTTTCACACCAGACTGAACGTTTTAACACATCACTCTCAAAATGTTTTTCTCCCAGACGAGTTTCAATCATCCAATTATCCAATCAATCCAAACCAATTTATGCTTCCTGCTGGGTGTAATGTCAGCTACCTAAAAGCTCTCCACTACTGTTTACCTTTCTACAGCAGGGTGGCACGGTGAATATTTAGACCATCATTCAATCAGAGAGCCTCTGGTTCAAGCCCTGTGTTTTGCAAACTCCTGCTCTGCTAATGAGTCCGTGAGCAAGACACCGAAGCTGACTGAACGCGATGATCTTCCTTTGAAGAAGCCAAATGTTGTTTTATAAAAAAAATCTTTTCACCTACAGTATTGTGTTTGAGGAAGTTCAGTACAAGTCTGTGTGTGGCTGGTATTGCCCTGACTTGCAACTATAGGTCTGCAGGCACCTTGCACAGATGGTAGACCACACAGCCCTTTGTCTACTTTTAGTATACTTTTATTCTAAGATTGGACCGACCAGTCCTATTTAAAGTGATTCACCCAGCTACATTAGTACATCTGCCACTAACTTCTATCAGATTGTGAGCGCAAATTGAATGAAAGGTGCACAGCAGATTTGCTATGTGCTTTCATGAACGTAAATCTGGCCTGGAGAGAGTGTCTCTGAGGACGACTGCCTTGTTAAACAGATGGGGACGGCTGAATTGCTGCGCTGGTGTGGGGTAATTTAATCACACTGCATCAGTTTAATGACTCATCACAGAACATATGCACACATATAAACACATGTGCATGCCTGTGTACACACTCACAAGCATGTCTGCTTGTGCGCACACATAAAAACTGACACTTATTTTCATTCGCGCCGCAACTACAAACAAACACACTCGCCAAAACCCATCTGCTCCGCATGGGGAGAGATAGATCGGCACGAGGCCGCAAAACCCACAGCCAACGTATCCATTAGATGGAATGAGGTGACTGATGGGAGGGCACTAAGACCCGGCGTGGAAGCAGGTTCCTGCCATCAGTTGCTGCCTCTTTGAACTCTGGGATTGCTCCTGATAGCTGTGCTGAATAAAGCCAGTGCATCTAACAGCGGCCCTGGATGATTGGTTGATGTGACAGGGCAGATAGGGAACTCTAGCAGCACATTTCATGGCAATTTAATTTGCCGCTGTGATTATACCCAAATGTCAGCATCATTATACACCCAGGTTACTGCCGAAATGTATCGGAACAACATTGAAACTAAATGGACAAACATAAAATATGAATGACTATGGAAAAAAAAAAGACTTCAGTTTATGAGTGATTGTGCTACAGTCAAATAGTTTTCATAAATATTAAATTCTTGCACTTTACTATCACTTTCAATAAGAACATTTGTGCACATGATATAGTGAAGACCTGACGGGGATCATCAGAAGCATCCCAGTGGGATTCCCTTACATGGCTGGCCGGAAGAAACATCCAGCAAGAGTCACAAGGAGTCACAACAAACCATTCAACACCTTAAAATCTCTGCATGTCAGATCAAGTTGAAAGCTCCAGAATAAACTACAGTAGTGACTGGAGATTTGTTATTTTTGGATTCTGAACAATAGAAATACACACAATCACACACTAACCTCTCCCTGCCCCTTTCTCTGTCTCACTCTCCCATAAGTGGGTAAATAAAACAACTTGTACTGTGTGCTATTGTGTGTAGGAGTATGTCTGAGTGTGTGTGTGTGTTCAACCCTGCCAGGCAGTGAGCCTCAGTGACGTACTAAGATCAGCCTTGAGAGGACTTTCTGTAAGATCAAAGCATTTAATGATTAAATGCAGAGCAGTTTTAAACTAACATTAAACTGCTTGACAAGCCTTGAAGAAACAGACACAGCTTCACCGTCATAAAACAAAACAAAGTTAACATCAATAATGCAGCAATGCAATGAGTTGCTATTTCAAATATTCTGTCTACATTAAACTGGAAGATTTGGATCAGTCTAGATCAGTCCTAGTTCAATTTGTACCATATGATTGTAAAGGGGTAAATGTGAGCAATCTACTGTATGTGTTAAATTCCCTCAGTTAAATTATAGATTTTGAGTCTTGCTGTGGGAGGAACTGCATAAAAACATAAAAAAAACAATGTGTTATAGAGGAAAAAATGGTGACAAAAAAATAAAGGACACAATAGTTTCACATGATCCCAAATGTCACAGTGGAACAGCATGTTAACATCTGTTTTTATGTGTATTTGCATGAGTAAGTGAGTGAATTTATGTACTTCTGGGTGGTATGAGTGTATAAATCTTTGGACGCCATAAATGACTCAGGCACAAGCTGTTACAGTGCAGAGAGAGAGAGAGAGAGAGAGAGAGAGAGAGAAAGAGAGAGGGAGGGAGAGAGCGAGAGAGCAGACGATACAGGGCGGAGTGCTGCACCAAGGACCCGGAAATCTGAATGCTGCTCCCCCCTCTATTGCTCCAAGCAGTCAGGAAGAAGGTAGAGGAGAGGGAAGAGGAAGTTCAGTCTTATTTGTCTTCACTGCCACACTATAAAAGGAAAAGAGAAAGAGAAAAGGAGAGAACAAGAAAGATGTAAAGGGATTAGTACATGAGGAGAAATAATAGAGCGAGAGGACAGATAGAGAATTAAAAAGCCAGAGCAGACATTGAAAAATGAGAAGAAAAAAAAAGGGTGAAGGAAAGAACAGACAGAGACACAAAGATGTAAATACTGTAGACAGAGTAGTAGCTGAGGCTCACAGGCTGCACATATTTTTTGCTTTTAGCAGATAAGAACAGATGAGGCAGAGCAGAAAGGCCCCTCTTCCCTCTGCGGAGAGAGACTCACTCCTCGCAGTGCTTTTTTCAGCACCAGTTTACGGCTGGCCTGCTTTTAATTCAGGCATCCCTTTGTTGCTGCAGTCTGGCTTCACCTCGATTGAACTCGCGTCAGATGAAAGCTAAACCCCTCCGCAACACTCCTTAATTTGAATATGTGTGTGTGTGTGTGTATATGAACTGTATGTATGTGTGTGTGTGTGTGAGCCTGCGTGTACAAAAGCAGCTCCCCTCTTCTCTCTTAAAACCAAAACCATAAACTGCTGCTGCTTTTTCTCTTCAAAGCAGCATAAAGGCAGGATGCGACATGTCAGTGATCACTGAGCGAGCCTTCAATTAACTACCAGCACATTTCACTCCGCGTTATGACGAGAATAATTATGAGTGAACTTCATTTACATGCCGGAATAATAGTTTTAATTTGAGATGATTCCTCTCCCTCCCGGCTCTCTAATGGTGAAAAGATCTCATTTTAAATCAAGCAGCGAACCTTCTCTCCACCTTCTGTTGCAGACGTGAATCTCTTCTCTCCACATCTTCTTCCCTGAGTCACTATATTAGTCATTTTTATGATGTTTGTTAAGTACTCAATTTACGGCATTTAGCACTGCCGTATCCTCAATAAACAGTTTTTTTTAAAAAAGGATCAACACTGACTCAAGTCATTGGAGACAATTTATCAGATTTTGCATCAACTCCCTCTGGAGCCACAAAAGGCTTCATACAACTGTTTCAGAACCGGTGGAGTCTGCCTTTAAACTATTTCTATTCTGTAGTATAAATGAAAAGTGGAGACATTTTGAAATGCAAGTGATTCTCTAATTTAGTTGCTTGTTGTTATATTTAAGATTAATAAGATTAAAATCCTATTTCATGCTACCTACAAAAAACTTTCAAACTAGAAATTGATGTATTCTATTTACTCCTTTACTTTATTTTGTCCTTCTTGTCAAACACACATGCATGACTGCGTTTGTCATGGGCCAAAATTCATTTTGCACACGAGTCGAGTGAGTGAAATATTCTGCAGTGGCAAGTGGTAGAAAAGCAGAAAAGCAGAAAATGCAAACAGCTGGTGTCATTTCATGGCTATCAAACAGTGACGTCATTCCAGATGCTACTGCAGAAACCAACTATATAAAATATTACACAACATCACTTAGTTTAAGTACCGTATTTAGTTTATACACCAATTCAAAAGTAATAAACCAGAGTGTGGTGTTGAATCAGCTCATTTTATTAATGCCGTTTTTGTTTTCTTTATTGCTTGTGTCGTAAAACATATTACAATTACAGCGAAATATACACATCGGCGGCCAGACTGGCGAACGCACACCAACGCGAGTACACACAAACAATCAGAGATACAAGCATCCGCACGCTCCCAGAACTGTGTTGGAGCAGAAGGAGCTGAGTTGTGTTAAATCCCAGCTGCCCAGCAGTCACATATATCATTCAGTTGGCAGCATGATCAATTTCATGTGTAGCTCACACTGGTCGCAAATCGCTAAGTGAGATTAGAAAAGTTCAATGTCTCCACTGTTATATATACATACATAGTGTGTGTGTGTGTGTGTGTGTGTGTGTGTGTGTGTCTGTGTGTCAAAGTAATACTCAGTGACAGGACCACTGGACCCTGACGGCTGGGTAATGTCGAAATGAGCTATCGACCGCCCCATACTGAGGAGGAGAGAGAGAGAGAGAGAAGGTGATAACCGAGCCGACAAGTACAAAAGAGACAAAGCAGTTATTTGTAGTGTTTTTTTTTTAATATAATTATTCTTCAGCACTTTGTGTCAGGATGTGTAAGACTGAGAGACAAAAAAAAAAAAAAGAAATAGGTAAGGTATCACAGCGACACAAGGTTCACACTGTTACCTCCAATAATATCGCCGTACTTCCAATAACTTTTTACTTTCC
The DNA here is from genome assembly GCF_963924715.1 of Thunnus thynnus. Classification (NCBI taxonomy): domain Eukaryota; kingdom Metazoa; phylum Chordata; class Actinopteri; order Scombriformes; family Scombridae; genus Thunnus; species Thunnus thynnus. The sequence goes on along the minus strand of NC_089538.1, from coordinate 16,043,990 downwards.
GTGATCATTTCATAAATTCATTTAATTATTTAGTTATTCTTTCTAAAAGCAAATTCTCAATTTAAACATATAAAATGCAGCACCAGTCAAAAGTTTGGACACACCTTCCTATTCCCTTGAATGAAAGAGTGTGTCCAAACTTTTGACTTTTACCGTATATCTTATAATGCCCCTTTCTTCAAATGTCTTCACCGTCTCACATCATCTGATGGTCTAAATCCTATTTTAGAGGCATTCTGAAACACTGAATTCCTTAAATACTTGCAAATATAGTTACTGAATATTGACACGAAGCACTACACACAACTGAAGTCTAAAATACTGGTATCATATCGATGTTATTTTAGTTAAACCTCAATCATAGTATACTAAAGGTAAGGGTTACTGTCACATAGTAACAGGCTTGACATTGTTCCATACGCCTGTAAAATGGGATGAGTTTTTCTACAGTCGTTATAAACTTAATAAAATCTATGACCTCAGTGCCATATCTCAGAGTAGACTGGCTATCACTATGTTTTACTTCAGGCTACAAATCTGCAGATTAATTTTATGACCACTTACACTGTGAAAGATTAAGGTCTGAATCAGGTGGTAGGAGAACAGGCTTAGTTTGCGTTCCTCCCAAACTCCTGCGTTTGAAGGACAATATTGGCGGTTTTAGCTCCTTAACCACTAATTGCCTACATGCATAATACATCAGTGTTACTGCTGGTCACTTTCCAAAGCATCTTACAGGTTTTGTAATAGATTTCAACAATTGTTCTCAATTCATCGCTCAAAACTGCAGCACTACATGTAAAAAAAGGTGAGTAAATGCTCACTGTGATCAGGTAAGTACTTTATAAGTATAACCAGTGGCTGCCTCGAATGCTTGGAAAGAAATGGACATATGAACTCGGCCTGCAGGGTAGTAAACAGCACCCGCTTTCCGTCTAGTTTCAGCCTGCAGTTCAGCACCATGGATAGCTCCACCAACTGAACACTGAGTTTTGTCCAGTTGACAAAACATGCAGAGCAGCACGAGTCCGTAGCAGCTACTGCAAAACCCATAAGGTTAAGATCAAAAGACAAAGAAATGTAGAAAGAGGGAGATGGGGAGGTTAAACTTACTGGGTGTTTGGCTGAGATTCTCCCAGTCACCGCACTTGTCTGGTGCCATGTAGAGGAAATATAGC